>NC_042987.1:39949097-40002132 GCF_901001165.1 Salmo trutta | reverse complement strand
AGAGAGAGGAAGAGCAGAGAGGAGAGAAGAGAGAGGAGGAGAGAGATGAGAGAGAGAGAGAGAGAGATGGAGGAGACGAGAGAGAGAGAGAGACAGAGAGAGAGAGAGGACGGAGAGAGAGAGAGAGAGAGAGAGAGAGAGAGAGAGTGAGAGACACACACCAAAGAGGAGAGAGAGAGAGAGAGAGAGAGAGAGCATGAGAGAGAGAGAGGGAGAGAGAGGGAGTAGAGGGAGAGGCGAGAGAGAGAGAGAGGAGAGAGAGAAGAGAGAGACGTAGGAGAGACGACTGAGGAGGAGAGAGAGCGAGAGAAGAGAGAGAGCGAGAGGATTCGAGGAGAGTACGATAGAGAGATAGAGACACTATCAATGCATTGGTCAGAGAGGAGAGATAGATAGATATTTTCAGCATTCTAATATTCATCACTAATGTAGAACGATTATTTTACCTGCTATATGGTCATTCACTATATAGATAGATATTTTACTCTATATTCATTCACTATAGAGATAGATATTTTTACCTCTATATTCATTCACTATAGAGATAGATATTTTTCCCTCTATATTCATTCCCTATAGAGATAGATATTTTACCTCTATATTCATTCACTATAGAGATAGATATTTTTACCTCTATATTCATTCACTATAGAGATAGATATTTTTACCTCTATATTCATTCACTATAGAGATAGATATTTTACCTCTATATTCATTCACTATAGAGATAGATATTTTACCTCTATATTCATTCACTATAGAGATAGATATTTTACCTCTATATTCATTCACTATAGAGATAGATATTTTACCTCTATATTCATTCACTATAGAGATAGATATTTTACCTCTATATTCATTCACTATAGAGATAGATATTTTACCCCAGTTGGTCACTAATCTTAGTAGAGGGAGCTAACATGATTCTCACCTGAGGTCCGTTGTCTCCTCCGTCTCCCTTCAGTCCGTTAGGTCCAGGTCCACCCTGAGGACACATCAATCAATCAATCAATCAATCAATCAATCAATCAATCAATCAAATGTATCTATGAAGCCCATTGTCCATCAGCAGTTGTCACAAAGACCTTTACAGATACCCAGTCTAAAACCACAAAGAGCTTTACAGATACTCAGCCTAAAACCACAAAGAGCTTTACAGATACTCAGCCTAAAACCACAAAGACCTTTACAGATACCCAGTCTAAAACCACAAAGAGCTTTACAGATACCCAGTCTAAAACCACAAAGAGCTTTACAGATACTCAGCCTAAAACCACAAAGATTTTTACAGATACCCAGTCTAAAACCACAAAGACCTTTACAGATACCCAGCCTAAAACCACAAAGACCTTTACAGATACCCAGCCTAAAACCACAAAGGCCTTTACAGATACCCAGTCTAAAAGCACAAAGACCTTTACAGATACCCAGCCTAAAACCACAAAGACCTTTACAGATACCCAGCCTAAAACCACAAAGACCTTTACAGATACCCAGTCTAAAACCACAAAGACCTTTACAGATACCCAGCCTAAAACCAAAATGGAGCACAATGGAAAAACCCAGGAAGCAACCAACAGAGGAACCAGGCTCTGAGGGAACCTAGAGAGGAACCGGGAACCAGGCTCTGAGGGAACCTAGAGAGGAACCAGGCTTTGAGGGGATCTAGAGAGGAACCAGGAACCAGCCTCTGAGGGAACCTAGAGAGGAACCGGGAACCAGGCTCTGAGGGAACCTAGAGAGGAGCCAGGCTCTGAGGGAACCTAGAGAGGAACCAGGATCTGAGGGGACCGAGAGAGGAACCAGGAACTAGGCTCTGAGGGAACCGAGAGAGAAACCAGGAGGTGGCCAGTCCACATGACAATAGTTTAAAGGCACAGTCCATAATAAAATGGGTTTTTTTTGTACTTTTACCCCTTTTTCTCCCCAATTGGTAGTTATAGTCTTGTCCCATCACTGCAACTCCCCTAAGGACTCGGGAGAGGCGAAGGTCGAGAGTCATGCGTCCTCCGAAACATGACCCTGCCAAGCCGCTCTACTTCTTGAAACACTGCTCGCTTAACCCAGAAGCCAGCCGCACCAATGTGTCAGAGGAAACACCGTCCAGCTGGCGACCGAAGTCAGCTTGCAGGCGCCCGACGATGGGCCAATTGTGCGCCGCCTCATGGGTCTCACGGTCACGGCCGGCTGTGACACAGCCTGTGATCGAACGCGAGGCTGTAGTGACGTCTCTAGCACTGTGATGGAGTGGCTTAGACCGCTGAGCCACTCGGGGTGCCATGTCCAAAACATGTTCAATGGTCTTTAACAGTCAAACAAGCTATGATAGCCTAAAAATACCAACGCTTAGGATAAGAGTCTGCTAAACGACTCTCTACTGTAGTGGCTCTGGATCAGAGAGTCTGCTAAATGACTCACTACTGCAGTGGCTCTGGATCAGAGAGTCTGCTAAATGACTCACTACTGTAGTGACTCTGGATAAGAGAGTCTGCTAAATGACTCACTACTGTAGTGACTGGATAAGAGAGTCTGCTAAATGACTCACTACTGTAGTGGCTCTCGTAAGAGAGTCTGCTAAATGACTCACTACTGCAGTGGCTCTGGATAATAGAGTCTGCTAAATGACTCACTACTGTAGTGGCTCTGGATAAGAGAGTCTGTTAAATGACTCACTACTGTAGTGGCTCTGGATCAGAGAGTCTGCTAAATGACTCACTACTATAGTGGCTCTGGATAAGAGAGTCTGTTAAATGACTCACTACTGCAGTTGCTCTGGATAAGAGAGTCTGCTAATTGAATATCACAGCTGGAAATACAGTGCATTCAGAAAGTTTTCAGATCCCTTGACTTTTTCCAAATGTTGTTACGTTACAGCCTCATTCTAAAACGGATTAAAAATCCCTCATCAATCTACACACAATACCCCATAATGACAAAGCGAAAACAGAAATACCTTACTTACAAAAGTATTCAGACCCTTTGCTATGAGACTCGAAATTGAGCTCAGGTGAATCCTGTTTCCATTGATCATCCTTGAGATGTTTCTACAACTTGATTGAAGTCCAGCTGTAGTAAATTCAATTGTTTGGAAATTATTTGGAAAGGCACAGACCTGTCTATATAAGGTCCCACAGTTGACAGTGCCTGTCAGAGCAAAAACCAAGCCATGAGGTCAAAGGAATTGTCCATAGAGCTCCGAGACAGGATTGTGTCAAGATCTGGGGAAGGGTACCAAAACATTTCTGCAGCATAGAAGGTCCCCAAGAACAGAGTGGCCTCCATCACTCTTAACTGGAAGAAGTTTGGAGCCACCAAGACTCTTCCTAGAGCTGGCCGCCTGGCCAAACTGAGCAATCGGGGGAGAAGGGATTTTGAACCTGAAGGTGACCAGGAACCCGATGGTCATTCTAACAGAGCTCCAGAGTTCCTCTGTGAAGATGGGAGAACCTTCCAGAAGGACAACCATCTCTGCAGCACTTCACCAATCAGGCCTTTATAGTAGAGCGGCCAGATGGAAGCCACTCCTCAGTAAAAGGTATGACAGCTCACTTGGAGTTTGACAAAAGGCACCTAAAGGACTCTCAGACCATGAGAAACAAGATTCTCTGGTCTGATGAAACCAAGATTGAAATCTATGGCCTGAATGCCAATCGTCATGTCTGGAGGAAACCTGGCACCATCTCTACGGTGAAGCATGGTGGTGGCAGCATCATGCTGTTGGGATGTTTTTCAGCGGTAGGGACTGGGAGACTAATCATGATCGACAGAAAGATAAACGGAGCAAAGTACAGAAAGATCCTTGATGAAAACCTGCTCCAGAGCGCTCAGGACCTTAGACTGGGGCGACTGTTCACCTTCCAACAGGACAATGACCCTAAGCATACAGCCAAGACAACGCAGGAGTGGCTTTGGGACAAGTCTCTGAATGTCCTTGAGTGGCCCAGCCAGAGCCCAGACTTTGAACCCGATCAAACATCTCTGGAGAGCCCTGAAAATAGCTGTGCAGCGACACTCCCTATCCAACCTGACAGAGCTTGAGAGGATCTGCAGATAAGAATGGGAGAAACTTCTCAAATACAGATGTGCCAAGCTTGTAGCGTCGTACCCGAGAAGACTCGAGGCTGTAATCACTGCAAAAGGTGCTTCAACAAAGTACTGAGTAAAGTGCCTGAAAACTTATGTAAATGTCATATTTAAGTTTTGTGTAGATTGATGAGTGGAAAAAAACATTTTAATCAATTTTAGAATATGGCTGTAGAGAAAGATACAAAATATGGAAAAAGTCAAGGGGTCTGAATACTTTCCGAATGCATTGTATACCTGTTGCTAGGACAGCTATGTTCTGTTCAGCCTGACATTTAAAAAAAAAAATTGAACCTTTATTTAACTAGGCAAGTCAGTTAAGAACAAATTCTTATTTACAAGGACGGCTTACCCGGCCAAACCCGGACGATGTTGGGTTCAATTGTGCGCCCCCCAATCACGGCCGGATGTGATTCATTCTGGATTGAAACCAGGGACTGTAGTGATGCCTACTTGCACTGAGATCCAGTGCCTTAGACCGCTGCACCACTCGGGAGCCCCAAGTGGCGCATCAATACGTTGCACTTAGCATAAATAATAGCTGGATAGATATAACGTGTTTTCATCAATGCTTTACTCTCCATGCCAAACATACTGGCTGAACATCACATTGTGTGTGTGTGTGTGTGTGTGTGTGTGTGTGTGTGTGTGTGTGTGTGTGTGTGTGTGTGTGTGTGTGTGTGTGTGTGTGTGTGTGTGTGTGTGTGTGTGTGTAATGCTGTTGACATGTGTGTGTGTGTGTGAGAGACTCACCAAAGGCCCAGGTCTTCCTGACATTCCCATTGGCCCAGGAGAACCCCTCATGGTGAGCTGTGATTGGACAGATAGCTCATCATAAACTACATCACGATAACAAGCCTTTTTACACAGTCCTTATACAGTCCTATCCACCTGATCCAGCACCTTCTAAATCTAATCAAAGTGTATTTGTCCAATGCGTCGAGTACAACAGGTGTAGACCTTACAGTGATATGCTTACTTACAAGCCCTAAACCAACAATGCAGTTATAAGAAAAATAAGTAAAAAATAGATAAGTAAAAAATAGATGAGTAAAAAATAGATGAGTAAAATATAGATGAGTAAAAAATAGATGAGTAAAATATAGATGAGTAAAAAAATAGAGAAGTAAAAAAATAGAGAAGTAAAAAAATAGAGAAGTAAAAAAATAGATAAGTAAAAAAATTGATGAGTAAAAAATAGACAAATAAAAAAATCGATAAGTAAAAAAATAGATAGGTAAAAAATAGATGAGTAAAAACAGATGAGTAAAATATAGATTAGTAAAAAATAGATAAGTAAAAAAAATAGATGAGTAAAAAATAGACAAATAAAAAATAGATAAGTAAAAAATAGATGAGTAAAAACAGATGAGTAAAATATAGATGAGTAAAAAATAGATAAGTAAAAAAATAGATGAGTAAAATATAGATTAGTAAAAACAGATGAGTAAAAAATAGATAAGTAAAAAAAATAGATGAGTAAAATATAGACAAGTAAAAATAGATGAGTAAAATATAGATGAGTAAAATATAGATGAGTAAAATATAGATGAGTAAAATATAGATGAGTAAAAAATTGCTAAGTAAAAAAATAGATGAGTAAAAAAAAATAGATAAGTAAAATCTAGATAAGTAAAAAATAGTTGCTCTATAGGGTCTTGTAAGCAGCATTCTCAGGGCTGCAGTGGATGTTTGAACACAATGGCTGTCTCTCAAATGGCACACTATTCCTTAAATAGTGCACCACTTTAGGCTCTGAGTCGTACCCTGCCATTATATACAGTATTTAATGAAATATAGTCATATTTCAGGTAGTATATAATATAGAAGTTAGCTGTGTCTTACTCTGCCATTATATACAGTATTTAATTAAATATAGTCATATTTCAGGTAGTATATAATATAGAAGTTAGCTGTGTCTTACTCTGCCATTATATACAGTACAGTTAATATAGCGTTATAATATCAAAACTTTACTATAACCATATAAGATAGTTGTGTCTTACCCTGGCTTGGGACAGGATCGCCTGAGCTTGTGCCTCCTGAGCTGAGACCACTGGTCCCTTATGTGCATCTCCACCAGCACGGAACTGTCAATCACAACACAAGAGACGAAAGCGTCAGCAAACAAGCAAAGCAAACACACAAACACACAAACTACTGAGCAACCGCCACACGTTATGACATCTCAGAACACGATAGGATCTCTGTGAGCAGCATCTCAGAACACGATAGGATCTCTGTGAGCAGCATCTCAGAACACGATAGGATCTCTGTGAGCAGCATCTCAGAACATGATAGGATCTCTGTGAGCAGCATCTCAGAACACGATAGGATCTCTGTGAGCAGCATCTCAGAACACGATAGGATCTCTGTGAGCAGCATCTCAGAACATGATAGGATCTCTGTGAGCAGCATCTCAGAACACGATAGGATCTCTGTGAGCAGCATCTCAGAACACGATAGGATCTCTGTGAGCAGCATCTCAGAACACGATAGGATCTCTGTGAGCAGCATCTCAGAACACGATAGGATCTCTGTGAGCAGCATCTCAGAACATGATAGGATCTCTGTGAGCAGCATCTCAGAACACGATAGGATCTCTGTGAGCAGCCCTGTGTGAAAAGAATAATACAAAATAAAATAAATGAAGCTTTTATGAGACATCTTTTTGAAGTTGGACCTTTTGTTTGGCTAATATCATACACTCTCTCTATATTATTTATATATAATATATATACTCTTTATGCAGCCCTGTGTGTTCATCAGCATCACTGGTCGTCCCAGACAGACGATGGTCACGCCACCCCTCCTCCGACGTTGCATGCATCAACCAATGGTTGCGTGCCACGTTACCGACCGTGCCGTCAGGTACCAGATTGCCATAACACATGACGTGGTTAGCTGACACGTAAAATACCTATCTGGCATGCGTCAGCAAAGTCTGAGCAGGGGAACACGACCATATCCAACATGGACACTGAGTTGCAGCCCTGTAGTATGTATAAAGCCGTCACTGGGCTCCATGACATATCCATTAGATCCAAAATGTCCGCTGAGCTGCATGCAGAGTGGTTACACAGTCACCGGTTCCAGTCCACTGCGCCCAGTGACATTTACAAGGCGAATGACTGAGGTTTATATGTACTGAGGGCTTAACGGTGATTCAGTGAGGTAAGTGTGTTAAACAAGGTGACTTCACGGTCCAAAACAGAGACACCACAGTTGACTGGAGGTTACATATGACCTAATGGGAACAGGTAGCTGGTAGTCAGACAGCCAGGACATATGGAGGTTGATGGAAAGTTGTTTCTTCATGGTTGAAACAGATATGTTGTGGGTTGCATTCGGGCCTTTAGACAATGATGAAGGCTGATGAAGACATAGAATACAATATAGAAGATAAGGCTGAGGACAGATGTAAGGTGGGAGAGGGGAGGGAGGGAGGAGGGGAAGGAGGGAGGGAGGAGGGAGGTAGAGAGGGAGGAAGGATGAGGTATGAGGAGACTTACTGCCAACATGAAAATGGAACCTTTTATAAGAGCAGCAGCAGTAGGAAGAGAGGGAAGGAGAGCGGTAGAGAGGGAACTTACTGGCAGCATTAGAAGGGTACCTGGAGGACCAGGAACTCCGTCTGAACCAGGAAGACCAGGACGCCCTGGAGGACCCTGGGTAATGTAAAATAGAGAGAGAGACAGAGACAGAGACAGAGACAGAGACAGAGACACAGACACAGACACAGACACAGACACAGACACAGACAGACAGACAGACAGACAGACAGACAGACAGACAGACAGACAGACAGACAGACAGACAGACAGACAGACAGACAGACAGACAGACAGACAGACAGACATTATAGAATAATTTAGAGAGAGGTTGGTTGACTACAAAGTTCAAGGGAGAGGAACTTCTTAATCATGATCACATAGGACATATAAATGATTACTGATATAAATCTGTAAAGAGGAAAAGAGTATGTGGGTACAGAACATTTGGGGTATTTCATAGACCTTGAGAAAGTAAAGGAGATGGTGAGGTTTGATCTTTGGCCCCGGTGATCTTTTACTACCAGGCCACTACTGACGAGCAGAGGGCTGGGACTTCCTACTGTGAATTAACAGAGGGCTTAAACTAGTATCCAGCCATACAAAAACACATTGCATTTATTAGCATTGTGAAATCAATGTAAAGGTATGTAGTGGGCACTCAGACACATCATCAGAACATTATGCTGTTGATAAAGAACTGAGGAAAATAGTTATGCTAATGCTAATGATTTATTGGATATGCTATCGCAAGAAGAATGCACTTTGGTTTAACTGTACATCGCTCTGGATTAAGGGGTGTGACGTTTAAAGACGGTCATTTTAAACACATTTGGGATTGTTAAGTAATGTAAATCACAGTGCAGTTATCACAAAACTACCACTAACAGGTCTTCTTCATCATCATCATCATAAAAACATTATTTACTAGTAGAAATAGCCCAGGCTAAAGGTGCATTATAAATCATAGTATATCCACTGTATTTCCACCAGCGGGCCAGGCCAGGGCTAGATCTCTTTAACAGGCCAGGCCAGGGCTAGATCTCTTTACCAGACCAGGCCAGGGCTAGATCTCTTTACCAGACCAGGCCAGGGCTAGATCTCTTTAGCAGACCAGGCCAGGGATAGATCTCTTTAGCAGACCAGGCCAGGGCTAGATCTCTTTAGCAGACCAGGCCAGGGATAGATCTCTTTAGCAGACCAGGCCAGGGCTAGATCTCTTTAGCAGACCAGGCCAGGGATAGATCTCTTCAGCAGACCAGGCCAGGGCTAGATCTCTTTAACAGGCTAGGCCAGGCCAGGGATAGATCTCTTTAACAGACCAGGCCAGGGCTAGATTTCTTTAGCAGACCAGGCCAGGGCTAGATCTCTTTACCAGACCAGGCCAGGGATAGATCTCGTTAGCAGGCCAGGCCAGGGCTAGATCTCTTTACCAGGCCAGGGATAGATCTCTTTACCAGGCCAGGGCTAGGTCTCTTTACCAGGCTAGGCCAGGCCAGGCCAGGGCTAGGTCTCTTTAACAGGCCAGGCCAGGCCAGGCCAGGCCAGGCCAGGCCAGGACTAGATCTCTTTAGCAGGCCAGGCCAGGCCAGGGATAGATCTCTTTAGCAGACCAGGCCAGGACTAGATCTCTTTAGCATACCAGGCCAGGGATAGATCTCTTTAGCAGGCCAGGCCAGGCCAGGGATAGATCTCTTTAGCAGACCAGGCCAGGGCTAGGTATCTTTACCAGACCAGGCCAGGGTAGATCTCTTTAGCAGGCCAGGCCAGGGCTAGGTCTCTTTACCAGGCAAGGCCAGGGCTAGATCTCTTTAGCAGGCCAGGCCAGGGCTAGGTCTCTTTACCAGACCAGGCCAGGGTAGATCTCTTTAGCAGGCAAGGCCAGGGCTAGATCTCTTTAGCAGACCAGGCCAGGGATAGATCTCTTTAGCAGGCCAGGGATAGATCTCTTTACCAGGCCAGGGATAGATCTCTTTACCAGGCCAGGCCAGGGATATATCTCTTTAACAGGCCAGACCAGGGATAGATCCCTTTAGCAGGCCAGACCAGGCCAGGGATATATCTCTTTAACAGGCCAGACCAGGGATAGATCCCTTTAGCAGGCCAGACCAGGGCATGATCTCTTTAGCAAGCTGGTCACGCGCTCTGATCTAGTCTCTGTCTGTCTCAGACGCGCTCTGTTGGGCTCTTCTCTGCTGGGTCAAATTGTTCCCATGTGTTACTGCTTCCCCTCTCTGACTAACTGACTGCCGGACTGACTGCCTGACAGCCTAACTGGCTGGCTGGCTGACTGCCTGCCTGCCTTGCTGTCTTATCCAGAGAGATATCCAGAGAGCTACATAAGGCTAACTCTAGAATGGCATCCTAATCCTTATATAGTGCACTACTTTTGACCAGAGTCCTATAGGCCCAGAGTCCTATGGGCCTTGGTCAAAGGTAGGGCACTGTATAGTGAATAGTGTGCCATTCCAAACGTAGCCATAGACTCCTTACTGCCCCCCCCCAGTCAACACACAGTGGTACTGCAGGGGCTTGGGGTAGGGGGGCCGTGGTGGGGTCAATCATGTACAGAATGTCAACTCTGGATTGCCGATGTTATGTATTGGCCAATGAGAGGTTTTGAAACCACCAGTCGGTCATATTGGCCCTCCCTAGAAGAAGTAGTCAATTTATTTAAGTATTTTTGTTGTTGTAGTGGGGACAATAACATTGTAGTGGTGACAATAAGAAGAATTCTACTTTTTTTTAAAAATATCTGTTTTCATTTTTATTTGTATGTTTAGCTCACATAAAATGATTTAAAAGTACACATTAATGTGTCTGTAGTATAATACATGTGGCAAAAACAAATGTACTGTAGACATTAATAAATGCATTTCTATCGATTTCAAAATATTATTTATAAATGGTGGGGGAGTACCAAGATGGAAGCTTTAACACAGCACCATCTATCAGCCATCTAGTATGTATGTATGTATGTATATATATATATATATATATATATAAATGGTGGGGGAGTACCAAGATGGAGGCTTCAACACAGCACCATCTATCAGTCAGTGTATATAGTGTATATATAAATACATCATTGGGTGGGGTAGGGTGTGGTGGGGAGAGAGGAGGCGAGGTTATGTGAGAAATGTGCTGATAAAAGGATAGTCCTTGCTTGGGTATAGTGTGTGTGTGTGTGTGTGTGTGTGTGTGTGTGTGTGTGTGTGTGTGTGTGTGTGTGTGTGTGTGTGTGTGTGTGTGTGTGTGTGTGAGTGTGTGTGTGTGTGTGTGTGTGTCTGTGTGTGTGTGTGTGTGTGTGTGTGTGTGTTAGGGAGACCCTGCTCTCTCCAAAAATCCCAAACTTCAGAACCACCAGCACCGGGTCAATTTCAATGGGCCTGTCAATTCTCAGTCAGGCTAACTCCTCCTGGGAGGAAATGGAGAGGGAACGATGGACTGGGGTGGAGGGATCCAGGATCAGCCAAATATTTTCTGAGCATTCTGCCCTTACTGGAACAAAAAGGCTTTTGTGTCAAGAGGAGAGGAGAGGAGAGGAGAAGAGAGGAGAGGAGAGGAGAGGAGAGGAGAGGAGAGGAGAAGAGAGGAGAGGAGAGGAGAGGAGAGGAGAGGAGAGGAGAGGAGAGGAGAGGAGAGGAGAGGAGAGGGGAGGGGAGGAGAGGAGAGGAGAGGAGAGGGGAGGGGAGGAGAGGAGAGGGACGTTTGCCTCTGCTGAGGTGGGCTTGGTGGGTGTGTCTTCCCTCGAGGGCATTCTAAGGTTAGGTCTAAAGTCGTCCTACTCCCATTTATTTGTAATTTAAAAATAAAGTTTATTTAACTGGGCAAGTCAGTTAAGAACAAATTCTTATTTACAATTTACAATGTAGGGTGTGTAGGGGGGAGTGGGAAATGGGGTCGATTCACCACATTCTGGGAGAAAAAAAAAACTCGTACTACAGCTTCTTAAAGAGGGGCCACTTATTCTGTGTCAATCAATCAAACTAAATGTCCTCAGATCCACAGTCCCAGGGCTGTGTCCCAAATGGCACCGTAGTCCCCATATAGGGCACTACTTTAGACCAGGGTCCAGTGCAGCCCTAAAGAAGTACATTGACACTCTAAGGGTGCCTTATTGTTTGATGTGCTGCTGGAGGGTCTGAGGTCGGCTTAAGGCCCCTTGAAACTGAGACATAGAGAAAAAACAGCCAGCGACCCAAATAGCAACCTATGCCCTATATAGTGTACTACTTTTAACCAGGGACTATAGGGAATAGGGACGTAGTTCTACAACTATGTGTTGTTGAGGGTAATCCGAGTTATTTGGTTTCCCGGGCCTGCCCCTCGGTCTTCCTCCTCTCCCTCCTTCCCTCTTTTCTCTCCACCCTTCCTCTCCCTCTCCTCCCCCATGCAGTAGCAAGCCGTGCCTGATTGACTTCTTTTCTCCCCATGGTATGAAGGTGTGGGGCTCTACTACAAAACCAGCCAAAGGAGCAGAAAGGAGCAGGATAAAGAGAAACTATTTCCTTTATAGGTATATCTGCTGGCTTCTCTTCTTTGTAAACCAAGATGGATGACTTGTTGTCAAGACCAGTCTGTCTGAAACACTGTGTTTATTATGTTAAACTAATGTCTTCATTATCATAATATACTGTTACTATGAATAGACTGTCATCTAAGAATCAGTAAAGTAAGTGGAATGCTGATTCATTATTAGTCAGCTATGTTAGTCACGGTCCAAGGAGACAGACTAGTCAGACTTGGCCTGAGGGGTCTAACAATCACATTCTCCCAAATATACAGCGCCAGTCAAAAGTTTGGACACACCTACTCATTCCAGGGTTTTTCTTTATGTTTTACTATTTTCTACATTGTAGAATAATAGTGAAGACATCAAAACTATTAAATAACACATATGGAATCCTGTAGTAACCCAAAAAAGTGTTAAACAAATCAACATCTATTTTATATTTGAGATTCTTCAAAGTAGCCAGCCTTTGCCTTGATGACAGCTTTGCACACTTGGTATTCTCTTAAAAAAAACATTCCATTCACTTAGATCTCCCTGAACATTCCATTCACTGAGATCTCCCTTAACATTCCATTCACTGAGATCTCCCTGAACATTCCATTCACTTAGATCTCCCTGAACATTCCATTCACTTAGATCTCCCTGAACATTCCATTCACTGAGATCTCCCTGAACATTCCATTCACTTAGATCTCCCTGAACATTCCATTCACTTAGATCTCCCTGAACATTCCATTCACTTAGATCTCCCTGAACATTCCATTCACTTAGATCTCCCTGAACATTCCATTCACTTAGATCTCCCTGAACATTCCATTCTTTGGTATTTGTAAACCGCTATAGTTGTATTGGTTTAAAGGGCTGAGGGTCGTACTGTATATTCTATGAGGGTTCTACTGTATATTCTATGAGGGTTGTACTGTATATTCTATGAGGGTTCTACTGTATATTATATGAGGGTTGAACTGTATATTCTATGAGGGTTGTACTGTATATTCTATGAGGGTTGTACTGTATATTCTATGAGGGTTGTATTGTATATTCTATGAGGGTTGTACTGTATATTCTATGAGGGTTGTACTGTATATTCTATGAGGGTTGTACTGTATATTCCATGAGCCAGAGTTCTCCAACCACACTCTGAATAGCCTTTACACTATTTGCTGTGGTAGCTATATATAAACTGTTGAGTTGCATATGTTGCTATAGTGATGGGTTAAAATGATAGTCAGAGAGTTAAAGGAAGTGGTGGGTAATGAGGGAATGACCTATTTCCAACAGCAGGAAGTGCAAAGAGAGTTCCTGAGCAGCGACAGCTCACTTACCCTGTCACCGTGGTCTCCATGTGGGCCAGGGGCACCCTGGGAGCCTGGGGCGCCAGGCAGGCCCTGTGAACGCACACACACACACACACACACACACACACACACACACACACACACACACACACACACACACACACACACACACACACACACACACACACACACACACGTTAACTACAGCAGAGCTAGCTTACCAAACTGCTACCACATTTAATTTATCAACCTCATAGAGACAAAGCTCTCTCTCTCTCTCTCTCTTTCTTTCTCTCTAACTCTCTCTCTCGTGCACTCTTTCACTCTCTTTGTCTCTCTCTTTGTCTCTCTCTTTGCCTTTCTGGTCTCTCTCTCTCTCTCTCTCTCTCTCTCTGGAAGCAAAGAGAGAGAGAGTAGCTCTGGGAGAAAGGAAGGCAAAGAGAGAGAGAGTAGGTCTGGGAGAGAGGGAGGCAAAGAGAGAACGTGATACTCACAGCTTGGCCGGGGCCTCCTTGGGGTCCTTCAATCAGCATCCCCTGGAAGACAGAGAAAAGAGAGAGAAGACAGAGAAAAGAGAGGGAAGACAGAGAAAAGACAGGGAAGACAGAGAAAAGAGAGGGAAACATGGATACATTAGCATTCAGAGACGGCAGTAAATCTACAGGCAGAGTGGAGACAGAGTACAGTTGATGATACATCATCAATACCTAGTTTTACAGTAGATAATACCTAGTTATACAGTAGTGATAATACCTAGTTTTACAGTAGTGATAATAACTAGTTATACAGTAGATAATACCTAGTTTTACAGTAGAGATAATAACTAGTTATACAGTAGTGATAATACCTAGTTTTACAGTAGTGATAATAACTAGTTATACAGTAGAGATAATACCTAGTTTACAGTAGTGATAATAACTAGTTATACAGTAGAGATAATACCTAGTTTACAGTAGTGATAATAACTAGTTATACAGTAGTGATAATAACTAGTTATACAGTAGTGATAATACCTAGTTATACAGTAGTGATAATACCTAGTTTACAGTAGTGACAATAACTAGTTATACAGTAGTGATAATACCTAGTTTTACAGTAGTGATAATACCTAGTTTTACAGTAGAGATAATAACTAGTTATACAGTAGTGATAATAACTAGTTTTACAGTAGTGATAATAACTAGTTATACAGTAGTGATAAAACCCAGTGGTTATACAATGTATCATGTTTATGAGTCGGGAAACAAGGAGTGGGACTGAGCTGAAGCAAGAGAAACTCCAGAAATTCTGTTTATGGCAAAGTTAACTCCGCAGTTTTAGCTGATGCATCATTGATACCTAGTTATACAGTAGTGATAAAACATGTTGCCTTCGACTTACGGGTTCAATGATGGCGGGTTCTCCCTTCTCTCCTTTCTCTCCACCATATCTGCCTCCTCCCATCTGAAAACACCACAGAGACATCCTATCAGAATACAATACTGCGAGTTGTCAACAAAACACAAAGAAAAAAAACACGTCAGTATTTCCCAAAGAAAATCCTTCTGTAGGCGTGGTGGCAGCATCACCAGGTTCTAAGCTGACGTCACAAACACCAGCAGTGTGAATTAAAACCAATCAGAGGTGAAGTAGCCATGGCAGCAAGAGACGGCCTACCCAAACGGGTGTCCTCGTTTTACCAGGGATTCAGAGAATTTAATACACTACCACATCCAACAGTTAAAGAGCTAAGAAAAGATCCAGACCCCTCAAAATACTGACTGCCTGTTTGTGCCTGGTAGTGGAACATTTGTTAATAAGTCTAAATGCTAAATGCTACGTTTTTTTTAGCCTACGTAGGAAATATTAACCACAAGAATTGGTTCGTAAGAAGCCACAATTTGAGTCTTGGTCCGAATGATATTCATTCGTTTTCCAAAGCCACTGAAGATGACACACGGGTTGTGTCCCAAATTGCACTGTGTTCTTTTTTATAGTGCACTACTTTTGACCAGGGCCCTACGTGTACTGCACTATTATAGGGAATAGGGTGCCATTTGGGATGCACATACTAACTGAACACAGCGAGGGTCCTGGATATCTGATACTTCACACAGGAGGAATTCATGATGAAACGTTGTAACCTTATATTCATAAGCTAGGTTGTAGCAACCTCATGATTGGTATAGGGAAAATTAGAGTATCATGTAGTAACCTAAACTTATCACGGTTACATTGAGCTGGATGAATGGAAAATGAATGACAGTCATCCAATATGCTGTAATAGAAATAAGGCCGTGTTCATGAAAAAAAATGATTGTCCTCCCTCATCTTAAACAGTACTGACCGCCACTGCTGTGGAAGAAATAGGACTAGAAACAAAATGGCTACAGTGGGACTGGAAACAAAATGGCTACAGTGGGACTGGAAACAAAATGGCTACAGTGGGACTGGAAACAAAATGGCTACAGTGGGACTGGAAACAAAATGGCTACAGTGGGACTGGAAACAAAATGGCTACAGTGAGACTGGAAACAAAATGGCTACAGTGAGACTGGAAACAAAATGGCTACAGTGGGACTGGAAACAAAATGGCTACAGTGGGACTGGAAACAAAATGGCTACAGTGAGACTGGAAACAAAATGGCTACAGTGAGACTGGAAACAAAATGGCTACAGTGGGACTGGAAACAAAATGGCTACAGTGGGACTGGAAACAAAATGGCTACAGTGGGACTGGAAACAAAATGGCTACAGTGGGACTGGAAACAAAATGGCTACAGTGGGACTGGAAACAAAATGGCTACAGTGGTCAATAGATATGTTCTCTAAACTGTGATCAATCCTAAAGGTCATGAGGTCATTAGGGAGTGTCTGAGTTGCCAGCTCAGCTGACACGTTTATTTGAGAGAAATGGACAGAGATAGAGTAAGTGTGTATTAGAGAGATCAAAGAGAGAGAGAGAATGTCTTTATTATTTTGGAACTTCTGTGAGTGTAATGTTTACTGTTCATTTTTTTTGTTTATTTCACTTTTGTTTATCATCTATTTCAATTGCTTTGGCAATGTTAACATATGTTTCCCATGTCAATAAAGCCCCTTGAATTGAAATGAATTGAGAGAGAGAGGACGAGAGAGAGAGAGTGAGTGAGGGAGATCAGAAAGACAGACACAGAGAGAGAGCGAGAGAGAGAGAGAACGAGAGAGAGAGAGAGAGAGAGTGAGGGAGTTCAGAAAGACAGATACAGAGAGAGAGCGAGAGAGAGAGAGAACGAGAGAGAGAGTGAGGGAGTTCAGAAAGACAGAGAGAGTAAGAGGGACTGTTTACAAAGTGAGATATGTATCTCCATTCAGTATCGACGCCTCGCTGTGTGGTACATATCCCTAATCCCAGACACTCCTCCAAAGCCAACAGTAGCATCATGTACCTCCAGAAGTAGCTCCTGAGTAGGTTTTATGTTAGGCCTCATAGACGCAGATGTACTGGTCTCTGAGATGTGTATATTCAGGATGAGTATATAAAGGTTACTTACACTACTATCTGTGTCGGTCTCAGCAGGTACGCCCGGCCCAAACTCATCCTCGTAGGTCGGGAAGGAGGTAGGTTTGGCCTCGCCGGTCCCGTAGTCGCCATAGTCACCGTACTCGTACGTCTGTTTCGTATCGATCTCTTTAATATCACCGTATTCCTTCAGATCGTACTCCTTAAAATCGTACGATTCTGCACCGGGGTCAGGACCTTTGGTATCAGAGCCGATTTCCGTGGCAGCCGTAGAGTCGGCGTCGACCTGCTCCACTCCGGTGACGTAATCGTCGACTATATCCTCGTCGTAGTTCTGATTGGTCGATGTGAGGAGGGGGCGGGGGGGGACACACGGAGGGTTGAGGTTAGAGAGAGGAATAGTTCACCTATTGGTTAATGTTTCTAATTAAAAAAACGTTTGTTTCATCATTGGTTTAATACAGATGCTCCGTGTCAGTAGGTCAGCTGACCTAAAACATGGTCCCACCTGTCTTATTTTTCCGTAATCTGAAAAGTAAAAGTGATCCTAGATCAGCACTCAAAAGTCTTGGATAACTTGTAAATATGGGGTCCAGAAGTAAGCAGCATATAAAAGAGGATGGGTAAAGTGATGGTGAACATACCCAGTTACCAGTATTTCCCTGGGTTAGTTACGTCTAAGAAGGATAAAAAAGGAAGCAGGGAATTCCTGATTGACCATACTGCCATGGTTATGTACTGAAAAAACATGTTGAAAAAAGGTTTCCGTGGTGGCGCAGAGGATAAAAAACCTGGAAAATGCAGGGCCAAACCCTACATGCTCAGATTGTTAATATCAAAGTGTAAAAAAAATATGTCTGTGTTTGTATGATTTACTGCTGTCCAAATGAATTAAATTAGAATGACATGTGCCTTCAGAAAGTTTTCAGACCCCTTGAATTCTTTCCACAATTTGTTAGGTTACAGCCTTATTCTAAAATTGATTAAATTGTTTTTTTCCCCCCTCATCAATCTACACACAATAACCTATAATGATAAAGCAAAGACATATTTTTTGAAATGTAAGCTAATTTATAAAAATACAAAAACAGAAATATCACATTTACATAAGTATTAAGACCCTTTACTCAGTACTTTGTTGAAGAACCTTTGGCAGCGCTTTTGACCTCGAGTCTTCTTGCGTATGACCCAACAAGTTTGGCACACCTGTATTTGGGGAGTTTCTCCCATTCTTCTTTGCAGATCCTCTCAAGCTCTGTCATGTTGGATGGGGTGCGTTGCTGCACAGCTGTTTTCAGTTCTCTCCAGAGATGTTCGATCAGATTCAAGTCCGTGCTCTGCCTGGGCCACTCAAGGACATTCAGAAACTTGTCCCAAAGCCACTCCTGCATTGTCTTGGCTGTGTGCTTTGGGTTGTTGTTCTGTTGAAGGTGAACCTTCGCTCCAGTTTGAGGTCCTGAGCGTTCTGGAGCTAGTTTTCGTCAAGGATCTCTGTGTACTTTGCTCTGTTCTGACTGGTTTTCCAGTCCCTGCCACTGAAAAACATCCCCACAGCATGATGCTGCCACTACCATGCTTCACCGAAGGGATGGTGCCAGGTTTCCTCCAGACTTGACGTTTGGCATTCAGGCCAAAGAGTTCAATCTTGGGTTCATCAGACCAGAGAATCTTGTTTCTCATGGTCTTTGAGTCTTTAGGTGCCTAACAGAGCTCCACAGAGGAACTCTGGAGCTCTGTTAGTGACCATCGGGTTCCTGGTCACATCCCTGATTAAGGCCTTTCTCCCCCGATTGTTCAGTTTGGCCAGGCAGCCAGCTCTAGGAAGAGTCTTGGTGGCTCCAAGCTTCTTCCATTTAAGAATGATGGAGGCCACTGTGTTCTTGGGGACCTTCAATGCTGCAGACATTTTTTGGAACCCTTCCCCAGATCTGTGCTTTGACACAATCCTGTCTTGGAGCTCTACAGAAAATTCCTTCGACCTCATAGCTTGGTTTTTGATCTGACATTTATTGTCAACTGTGGGACCTTATATAGACAGGTGTGCATTTCCAAATCATGTCTAATCAATTGAATTTACCACAGGTGGACTCCAATCAAGTTGTAGTAACATCTCAAGGATGATCAATGGAAACAGGATGCACCTGCACTCAATTTTGAGCCTCATAGCAAAGGGTCTGAATACTTATGGAAATAAGGTGTTTCTGTTTTTGTTTTTTAACATTTGCAAAAATGCCTAAAAAACGTTTTGCTTTGTCATTATGGGGTATTCCGATGCCACCTCTTTAAGGAATACCTGGGATAGGATAAAGTAATCCTTCTACCCCCCCCCTAAAAGATTTAGATGCACTATTGTAAAGTGGTTGTTCCACTGGATATCACAAGGTGAATGCACCAATTTGTAAGTCGCTCTGGATAAGAGCGTCTGCTAAATGACTTAAATGTAAATGTAATTATGGGGTATTGTGATGTCATTATGGGGTATTGTGATGTCATTATGGGGTATTGTGATGTCATTATGGGGTATCGTGTGTAGATTGCTGAGGTCATATTTAATAATGTAATCCATTTTAGAACAAAGCTGTAACATAACGAAATGTGGGAAAAGTCAAGGGGTCTGAATACTATATATCACCTGTCTATATCCTCTTGCAGTGGGCCAACAATACAGTCCTCAACTGTGAATTGCCATTAAATCTGGAGAGAAACATAACAGGCGATGTATTCCAATCTGCTTTAAGGAGCTACACATTTACATGCTAATAAATGTTATGATAATATTAGATAACAATTCAATATAACATTTTCAAAATGTTCTGAGGACCTCCAAGACAAGGTAAAATGTATATTGCATGAACATCAATGGAATATTATGTTAAACCTAAAACAAATATGCTATGAACGTCATCCTGTATCTCTTGTAATGTATCCACACTGTTCTCACAACCTAATGAAATGTTCTGGGAACCTTTAAATAATTCAGTAAGTCTGTTCTGTCAACATTCCTGCAACATCAAATCAATGTTTTATGAACCCTGATACAAACATTATCTGAATGTCAGCACAACTGGACACTTAGTGTTTTGGGTACCATTCATACAATGTTTAAATTAGGTTCCTTAGTGTTTTTGGTACCATTCACACAACCTTTAAATTAGGTTCCTTAGTGTTTTTGTACCATTCATACAATGTTTAAATTAGGTTCCTTAGTGTTTTGGGTACCATTCACACCACGTTTAAATTAGGTTCCTTAGTGTTTTGGGTACCATTCATACAACGTTTAAATTATGTTCCCTTAATGTTGCAAGAATATTATTGTGATATTCAAAAAACGTTGCACAGAACATTCCCACAAAAGCATACTTACAAGACAAACAAATAAACAAATCTTACTCATAAAACATGACCAAGGGTTATAACAGATTAAAATGAAGGGTTTCACAGAGATAGATTATGCTTATTCTGCCTGGACAAAAAAAATGATCTAAAAAAAAAATTCAATGGAGATTCTCCATCAAACAGGTTTTTTTTTAGTCAAGGTGTAGCCTGAATCTGATTCACAGAAAACAGATCTGTGTTTAGATCATCATTCCAGATTAAAACAATAGATTTATGAGTTGTTGAGTGAAGAGCGGTAAGAATGTCTCTTCCGTGTTATGAAGTTTCCGTTTCTGTTGCTATCTACATCATTCTGACATTTCCATAGTCACAGGTCTATAAAACGGGGACATGGTTTGTCTCTGAAAATACCATCGTTTGTCTCTCGTCGTCCTCAAACTTGTCTCTTTTAGTGAAAGTCGTGTCCTGGGTTGTGTTGTGCTGTTACCCCCCTTAAAGGTAACATCATATAATGCTGACATTTGGCACGCATTGGTTGCATTGCATACATATTGTTTTGACTTTACCCCAGGACGTCTCTCAATAACTTTTCCCCAGGATGTCTCTCATTAATAACTTTACCCCAGGATGTCTCTCAATAACTTTACCCCAGGATGTCTCTCAATAACTTTACCCCAGGATGTCTCTCATTAATAACTTTACCCCAGGATGTATCTCATTAATAACTTTACCCCAGGATGTCTCTCAATAATAACTTTTCCCAAGGATGTCTCTCATTAATAACTTTACCCCAGGATGTCTCTCATTAATAACTTTACCCCAGGATGTCTCTCATTAATGACTTTACCCCAGGATGTCTCTCAATAACTTTACCCCAGGATGTCTCTCAATAACTTTACCCCAGGATGTCTCTCATTAATAACTTTACCCCAGGATGTCTCTCAATAACTTTACCCCAGGATGTCTCTCATTAATGACTTTACCCCAGGATGTCTCTCATTAATGACTTTACCCCAGGATGTCTCTCATTAATAACTTTACCCCAGGATGTCTGTCATTAATAACTTTACCCCAGGATGTCTCTCATTAATGACTTTACCCCAGGATGTCTCTCATTAATGACTTACCCCAGGATGTCTCTCATTAATAACTTTACCCCAGGATGTCTCTCAATAACTTAACCCCAGGATGTCTCTCAATAACTTTTCCCCAGGATGTCTCTCATTAATAACTTTACCCCAGGATGTCTCTCATTAATGACTGAGTTTATGTGATGGTTTAGCTCAAAATAAGTTGGGAAAACTACAGGAAACTGGAGACAAAAAAGAGGATATGGGATGCGGCCCCGTTGGTCGCAATTCATTAGCTGGCAGAGTTTTACTAGTTGTTTATATCAAGATCAGATTGAAGTGTTGTTTCTGATGGATATCAAAAGGGGACTGTAGAAACATGTGGCACCCTTATTCCCTACAAAGTGCACTACTTTTGACCAGAGACCAATAATTAATAGGGTATAATTTGGGATGCACCCTAAAAGCCACATAGGGTTTGGATGACTCCAAGGAAGATGGTAGAGATTAAGAAGACCATCCAAGACTGTTTCTTCTTTGATCTTTGTAATATCTAGTAAGCTAACTTGGAGATTGCAAACTGAGGACTTTGTCGTTAGTTAATTGGATGGTGACTCGTTGGATGGTGAGCTTAGAATCAAGAGTGCAAAAAAAAGGTTTTTTTTCCAAATAAAGACAACCTGCGTTGTATTCCCCCGAGCTGCTTGAAGAAAGTCTAAATTCTTAAGCGATCTCTTTTGAGAATACAATACACTCTGCCTCATTCTTCACTAGCCATTTGATTGTACCCAAATTGGAATGAATGAAGACGGGAAACAGAATATAACACGAGGTAGTCGTATCACACATCATGTGGTATTGGCAGGCGTTCCAGCATTCCATATGCCACATACATCAAACCACCATATAAAACGTTTGATGTCTCTCTGTCTGGCAGCTCAGCTGTTGCAATAATCCAACATGCTTTAAATTGGCTCATCTTTGTCATTTCACATCATACGCTTCCTTTGATGTCATCTGAGGTTCCCTTCCTCCTTCAGATGAAGATGTGGTCTACGTCTTAAATGCTACCCTATTCCCTACATAGTGCACTACTTTTGACAAGCGCCAAATAATCTACTGCAGGCTCTGGTCAAAAGTAGTCCACTATTTATGGGAATAGGGTGATATTTTGGACACACTCTCTGTTAAACTCAGTAGTTTTAGTAATATGAGACAACACACACAGAGTACTACTAATTCAGTGGTAACGTGTCGTCGTCGTAGACAAAAAGAGAAGCATGCCGACGTACCAGGATTGAAACGGTTGGGTCTGTAGGATTCTCAGTGGGTTGAGCTCCGTCCACAGCCTATCACACGACAACACACACAGAGCAACAAAAAAAAGAAGAAGAAACAGTTAGAAAAAAAAAAAAAAGGCTTGGAAATGATGCTGTTAATCCACGCTACAACGTTGAGCCACGTCAGCGCCCTGATGTTATAGCAACGTCTACATTAATATCAACATTTCTCTGAGACTGGCCACCCCCTCATAGCCTGGTTCCTCTCCAGGTTTCTTCCTAGGTTTTGGCCTTTCTAGGGAGTTTTTTCCCCCTAGCCACCGTGCTTCTACACCTGCATTGCTTGCTGTTTGGGGGTTTTAGGCTGGGTTTCTGTGTAACAGCACTTTGTGACATCAGCTGATGTAAGAAGGGCTTTATGAATACATTTGATTTGATTTATTGTTATGACCATTTTAGAACACGGTAGTAACAATCGATTAGATAGTATAGATATACTTATATCTATGTTACATATTAGACAGGTATAACTAGTCTTCATAGAACGGAGTCATTGTCCATTTGGTGTGTGTGTGTGTGTGTGTGTAAGTGTATGTGTATGTGTGTGTGTGTGTGTGTTTGCGTGCGTGCGTGTGTGTGTGTGTATATGTGTGTGTGTGTGTGTGTGTGTGTGTGTGTGCGTGCGTGCGTGTGTGTGCGCGTGTGTGTGTGTGCGTGCGTGCGCGTGTGTGTATGTGTGTGTGCGTGCGTGTGTGTGTGTGTGTGTGAGTGAATCTACAGGTGTGTTTTACCTCAGGTGCAGGTTTGGCTCCTTCGGTTGGGGCAGTTTCAGTGGCAACTTCTCCTTCACTGTAGTCGTAGACCTCACTGTACTCTAGGTCGTACGAATTGTACTGGACGGGAGAGAAGGGACAGGCAACCAGTCAGTACACACATGTAAATAGGGTTTTGTCTCTTTTTCAACATAAAAAAAAGGAAAATATGATAAATCATATGCTTCATATTTACATGGCTACGACTGAGATGAGAGCTGTTGAAGGATATATAGGCTGATTGTTGTTCAGACTGTTCTCTCTTTAAACTAAAATGAAAATATGGTACTGAAGTGTTGTAAAATAATCAAATTACACACAGATAACATTTTAAGCATCCTTAAGTATATATACGTTCAAAAAGTTCAAAATCGTTCAAAAGTTTAGGGTCACTTAGAAATAGTTTTTGAAAGAAAAGCATTTTTTTTATTGTCCATTAAAATAACATCAAATTGATCATAAATACAGTGTAGACATTGTTAATGTTGTAAATGACTATTGTAGCGGGAAATGGCAGATTGTTTTTAATGGGATATCTACATAGGCATACAAAGGCCCATTATCAGCAACCATCACTCCTGTGTTCCAATGGCATGTTGTGTTAGCTAATCCAAGTTTATCATTTTTAAAAGTCCAATTGATCAATAGAAAACCCTTTTGCAATTATGTTAGCACAGCTGAAAACTGTTGTTTTGATTTAAAGTCTCAATAAAACTGGCCTTCTTTAGACTAGTTGAGTGTCTGGAGCATCAGCATTTGTGGGTTCGATTACAGGCTCAAAATGGCCAGAAATAAAGACCTTTCTTCTGAAACTCGTCAGTCTATTCTTGTTCTGAGAAATAAAGGCTATTCCATGCGAGAAATGGCCAAGAACCTGTGTACTACTCCCTTCACAGAACAGCGCAAACTGTCTCTAACCAGAATCGAAAGAGGAGTGGGAGGCCCCGGTGCACAACTGAGCAAGAGGACAAGTACATTAGAGTGTCTAGTTTGAGAAACAGACGCCTCACAAGTCTTCAACTAGCAGCTTCATTAAATAGTACCCGCAAAACACCAGTCTCAACGTTAACCGTGAAGAGGCGACTCCGGGATGCTGACCTTCTAGGCAGAGTTCCTCTGTCCAGTGTCTGTGTTCTTTTGCCCATCTTAATCTTTTCTTTTTATTGGTCAGTCTGAGATATGGCTTTTTCTTTGCAACTCTGCCTAGAAGGCAAGCATTCCGGAGTCACCCATTCTTCTCTGCAGATCCTATCAAGCTCTGTCAGGTTGGATGAGGAGCATTGCTGCACAGCTATTTTCAGGTCTCTCCAGAGATTGGAGTCATACCCAAGAAGACTCGAGGCTGTAATCACTGCCAAAGGTGCTTCAACAAAGTGCTGAGTAAAGGGTCTGAATACTTATGCAAATGTGATATTTCAGCTTTTTATTTGTAATACATTTGTAACAATAAAAATATATTTTTTTTGCTTTGTCATTATGGGGTATTGTCTGTGGGTTGAAAAAAAATAAAAAATGTTTTATCCATTTTAGAATAAGGCTGTAAAATGTGAAAAAAGTCAAGGGGTCTGAATACTTTCCGAATGCACCGTATGTACAGTACCAGTCAAATGTTTGGACACACCTACTCATTGAAGGGTTTTTCTTTACTTTTACTATTTTCTACATAGTAGAATAATAGTGAAGACATCAAAACTATGAAATAACACATATGGAATCATGCAAAAATGTGTTAAACAAATCAAAATATATTTTATATTTGAGATTCTTCATAATAGCCACCCTTTGACTTGATGACAGCTTTGCACACTCTTGGCATTTAATAGTTTTGATGTCTTCACTATTACTCTACAATGTAGAAAATAATAAAAATAAAGAAAAACCCTTGAATGAATAGGTGTTCTAAAACTTTTGACGGGTAATGGTTATACTGTATATGTATTTATTTTCTTACTAAATATTTAAAGGGGGATTGGAAATAATGCAGATAATTACAATGATAGAACGCACAATCTATATTATATTAAAACTGATCTACCACCTAAATGTACAAGGAAATGTACACCTAAATCTACTCAGCAAACTGGATTCAGTCTATGACAGTGCTATCCGTTTTGTCACCAAAGCCCCATATACCACCCACCACTGTGACCTGTATGCTCTCGTCGGGCCCTCGCTACATATTCGTCGCCAGACCCACTGGCTACAAGTCATCTATAAGTCTTTGCTAGGTAAAGCCCCGCCTTATTTCAGGTCACTGGTCACCATAACAACACCCACCCGTAGCACGCGCTCCAGTAGGTACATCTCATTGGTCATCCCCAAAGCCAACACCAACTTTGGCTGCCTTTCCTTCCAGTTCTCTGCTGCCAATGACTGGAACGATTTGCAAAAATCACTCAAGTTGGAGACTCATATCTCCCTCACTAGCTGTAAGCATCAGCTATCTGAGCAGCTTACTGATCGCTGCAGCTGTACATAGCCTATCTGTAACTAGCCCACCCAACTACCTACAGTGAGGGAAAAAAGTATTTGATCCCCTGCTGATTTTGTACGTTTGCCCACTGACAAAGAAATGATCAGTCTATAATTTTAATGGTAGGTTTATTTGAACAGTGAGAGACAGAATAACAACAAAAACATCCAGAAAAACCCATGTCAAAAATGTTATAAAATGATTTGCATTTTAATGAGGGAAATAAGTATTTGACCCCTCTGCAAAACATGACTTAGTACTTGGTGGCAAAACCCTTGTTGGCAATCACAGAGGTCAGACATTTCTTGTAGTTGGCCACCAGGTTTGCACAAATCTCAGGAAGGATTTTACATTTACATTTACATTTTAGTCATTTAGCAGACGCTCTTATCCAGAGCGACTTACAGAAGTGAATGCATACATTTCATACAATTTCATACATTTTTTTTCCTGTGCTGGCCCCCCGTGGGAATCGAACCCACAACCCTGGTGTTGCAAACACCATGCTCTACCAACTGAGCTACAGGGAATTTTGTTGCACTCCTCTTTGCAGATCTTCTCCAAGTCATTAAGGTTTCGAGGCTGACGTTTGGCAACTCGAACCTTCAGCTCCCTCCACAGATTTTCTATGGGATTAAGGTCTGGAGACTGGCTAGGCCACTCCAGGATCTTAATGTGCTTCTTCTTGAGCCACTCCTTTGTTGCCTTGGCCGTGTGTTTTGGGTCATTGTCATGCTGGAATACCCATCCAAGACCCATTTTCAATGCCCTGGCTGAGGGAAGGAGGTTCTCACCCAAGATTTGACGGTACATGGCCCCGTCCATCGTCCCTTTGATGAGGTGAAGTTGTCCTGTCCCCTTAGCAGAAAAACACCCCCAAAGCATAATGTTTCCACCTCCATATTTGACAAACTTCAGACGGGCATGTATATGTGCTTTCTTGAGCAGGGGGACCTTGCGGGCGCTGCAGGATTTCAGTCCTTCACGGCGTAGTGTGTTACCAATTGTTTTCTTGGTGACTATGGTCCCAGCTGCCTTGAGATCATTGGCAAGATCCTCCGTGTAGTTCTGGGCTGATTCCTCACCGTTCTCATGATCATTGCAACTCCACGAGGTGAGATCTTGCATGGAGCCCTAGGCCGAGGGAGATTGACAGTTCTTTTGTGTTTCTTCCATTTGTGAATAATCGCACCAACTGTTGTCACCTTCTCACCAAGCTGCTTGGCGATGGTCTTGTAGCCCATTCCAGCCTTGTGTAGGTCTACAATCTTGTCCCTGACATCCTTGGAGAGCTCTTTGGTCTTGGCCATGGTGGAGAGTTTGGAATCTGATTGATTGATTTTCTGTGGACAGGTGTCTTTATACAGGTAACAAACTGAGATTAGGAGCACTCCCTTTAAGAGTGTGCTCCTAATCTCAGCTCGTTACCTGTATAAAAGACACCTGGGAGCCAGAAATCTTTCTGATTGAGAGGGGTCAAATACTTATTTCCCTCATTCATTAAAATGTAAATCAATTTCTAACATTTTTTACATGCGTTTTTCTGTATGTTTTTGTTGTTATTCTGTCTCTCACTGTTCAAATTAACCTACCATTAAAATTATAGACTGATCATTTCTTTGTCAGTGGGCAAACGTACAAAATCAGCAGGGGATCAAATACTTTTTTCCCTCACTGTCTTTTTTCCCTCCCCATATTGTCTTTATTTACTTTTTTGCTCTTTTGCAAACCAGTATCACTTCACTTCACTTCACTTCAGTGTTAATTTGCTAAATTGTAATGACTTCGCTACTATGGCCTATTTATTGCCTTACCTCTCTACCCCATTTGCACACACTGTATATATATTTTTCTATTGTGTTATTGACTGTACTTTTGTTTATCCTATGTGTAACTCTGTCTTGTTTTTTGTCGCACTGCTTTGCTTTATCTTGGCCAGATCGCAGTTGTAAATGAGAACTTGTTCTCAACTGGCCTACCTGGTTAAATAAAGGTGAAATTAAAATAAATAAATAAAAAAAGATATAAACAAGCAAGAAGTCCGAGAGCTTCAGGTTAAGATACTCCCCACCGCTAACCAACTCAATGGATTCTCCATTCACCGGGCGGATAGGACAGTGGAGTCGGTGAAATCGAATGGGGGAGGCGTTTGCTGGTATGTTAACTTCAGCGTGGTGGACGTTTTGACCCACTGTTCATCTGTCTTGGAATACCTGATCGTCAAATACCGACTTTTCTAAGTCCCAAGGGAGTTTTCAGCTGTTATCGTGACTGTTGCATACATTCCAATTCAGGACAAGGAAAATAACAAGCTGGTACTTAACGAAATGTACAATGCTATAAACAAGCAAGAAAAGCTACATCTAGCGGCTTTCTGGTTGCCTGTGATTTTAATTCTGCGTCACTAAGACACGTGATGCCCAACTTCCATCAACACGTCTCCAATGCCCCTGCTATTCTACCCACAAGCAAGCATACAAGGTCCTCCCTTGTCCGCCATTTTGCAAATCAGATCACGACTCTGTACTCTTGCTTCATGTTTACAAGCAGAAACTCAAACAGGAAGTACCAGTGACTCGCTCCGTTGAGAAATGGTCACCAGAATCAGAGATTATGCTACAGGACTGCTTTGCTAGCGCTGATTGGAATATGTTTCGAGACTCCGGCGATAACATTTACGAGCTAGCCACCTCTGTTACCGGCTTCATTAGAAAATCCATTGGCGAAGTTGTCCCCAAAGTGATTGTTTGCTGATTCCCTAATTAAAAGCCCTGGATTTACACCGAGCTTGGAGCTAAACTAAAGGACAGAGCTATTGCAGACAACCCTGAGGCTACGGCCAAGGACACTAATAAGTACAAGTCCTTCTATGACCTCTGCAGAGTCATCAAACGAGCAAAAGGACAATATAGGATTAATGTGGAATCTTATTACTCAGGCTCCGACGCCCGCTGCATGTGGCAGGGGCTACAGTCCATTACGAATTACAAATGAAGACCCAACCATCATCTACCCAACGACGCCTCTCTACCAGACGAACTCAATGCATTTTATGCACAGTTTGACAACAACAACATCGTGCCGGGTGTGAGGGCCGTCACCGACCCAGAGGATTGGGTGATCTCGCTCCCCGAGGCCGACGTGAGAAAGGTCTTTAATCAGGTCAACACCCACAAAGCCGCAGGGCCTGACGGTACTCCAGGGCGTGTTCTCAGAGCATGCGCAGAACAGCTGGCAGGTATATTCACTGTAATTTTCAACCTCTCTTTGTCCCAGTCTGTAATCCCCACGTGTTTTAAGATGACCACCATCATTCCTGTCCCCAAGAACTTTAAGGCTTCATGCCACAATGATTACCACCCTGTAGCATTCGCATCTGTAATCATGAAGTGGTTTGAGAGGCTGGTTATAGCATATATTAACCCCACCATCCCAGACAACCTTAGACCCACTCCAATTTGCATACCGCCCCAACAGATCCGTAGATGACGCTATCTCAATTGCTCTCCACACTGCCCTTTACCACCTGGACAAATCCCCTTCACCCATCCTAGATAAAAGGAACACCTACGTGAGAATGCTGTTCATTGACTACAGCTCAGAGTTCAACACCATTGACCCCTCCAAAGTCGTCACCGGGCTTAGGACTCTGAACTCCTCCCTCTGCAACTGGATCCTGGACTTCCCGACGGGCCGACCCCAGGTGGTGAGGGTAGGCAATATTACCTCCTCCACACTGATCCTCAACACAGGGGCTTCACAGGGGTGTGTACTTAGTCCCTTCCTGTACTTCCTATTCACCCACAACTGCGTGGCCACGCATGACTCCAACACCATCATCAAGTTTGCTGACAACACGACAATGATAGGCTGAGTCAGCCTACAGGGAGGAGGTCAGTGACCTGGCAGTGTGGTGGCAGAGCAACAACCTCTCCCTCAACGTAAGTAAGACCAAGGAGATGATTGTGGACTACAGGAAACGAGGGGGGCGAGTCGCCCCATCCACATCGACAGGGTTGCAGTGGAGCAGGTTGAGAGCTTCAAATTCCTCTGTGTCCAAATCACTAAGAGTTAAAATGGTCCAAACACACGCGCACAGTCATGAAGAAGGCACGACAGCGCCTCTTGCCCCTCAGGAGGTTGAAAAAGTTTGGCATGGACCCTCAAATCCTCAAAAAGTTATACAGCTGTACCATTGAGAGCATTTTGACTGGCTGCATCACTGCCTAGCATGGCAATAACACCGCCCTCGATCCCATGGCACTACAGAAAGTGATGCGGACAGCCCAGTACATCACTGGGGCTGAGCTCCCTGCCATCCAGGACATCTATACCAGGCGGTGTGGAACGAAGGCCCGATAAATCGTAGAAGACTCCAACCACCCAAGTCATAGACTATTCTCTCTGCTTCCGCATGGCAAGCGGTACCGGCGCACCACGTATAACACCAACATGCTCCAGTATCTCTGCACATTGTAAATATGGTACCGGAACTGACCCTGTATATAGTCACCTTACCCCTATACGTATCTACCTCCATCACTCCAGTATCCCTGCACATTGTAAATATGGTATTAATGTCCCTGTATATAGTATGCTTACTTACTTCCTTATTGTGTTCTTCATATTTCTTCTTATTTCTCAGAAGCTAGTAATGAATGAATGAACTACAACAGATATTAAAAAAGGAAGTTAGTAATGAATGAATGAGTTGATAAGTCCAACCACTCTTTCCTTGTGTCCCAAATGGCACCCTATTCCCTATATAGTGCACTACTTTTGACCAGAGCCCTATGGCACCCTTATTCCCTACATAGTGCACTACTTTAGACCAGAGCCACTTGGGCCCTGTGGGAATCAGACGCTATGTTTTATGTCTCTCAAAGCGTTTACAGGCTGTTTACTGTAACTGTAACTTAAGCCCTGTATCTACTTTCAGAATTGTAATTAAACCCCCTGCTATCTTAAGGTTGCCCATAAGGGTTCACCCATAAACACACACACACACACACACACACACATCCATTTTTAGAAAGGTCTTTCAGAGCGGCTTGGTAGAGGCCTAGAGGCGATCTTTGGCAGTTGAAAAACACGGCCCAGGCAGATAAGTTTTCATTGGCTAGCAATTAACATCCTGTTTTTATGCATGCTGGGTTTTATTGCCCTCTTCAACGCTGCAATCATGAACCCTATTACAGGTCATGTGAAATTAAATGTGTGTATGGAGAGCAAGGGTGGGCGTGAGTGTTTTTTTATTGTTGGTTTAACTATCCTTGTGGGGACCAGAAGTCAAGGATAGTAAAAACAAGGAAGATTCTGACAAGTGTGGACATTTCGCCTGTCCCCACAAGGAAAAGCGGCTGTTAGAGGTTTAGAGGTTAGGATTAGGGTTACATTTTCAGAATAGGGGTTCGGAATTAAGGTTAGTGTTAAGGTTAGGGTTAGGATAAGGATTAGGGCAAATAGGATTTTGAATAGGAATCTGTAACGATTGTCGTCGGGAGACGAGGAAGCGGACCAAAACGCAGCTGGGAGCGAATACATGTTTATTTAACACACTAGAATTAAACATGTACACAAACTCAAGGAAAAACTGCCAGTACGTTACGTGCTCAAATAACAGAGGCAACAACCCACAAACATCGTGGGGGAAAAGGAACTTAAATGTGATTCCCAATCAGACTTCACAAGCGACAGCTGTCTGATTGGGAAATCACCCCCGAGCCCAACATAGAAATAAAACACAAAGAAAGGCTATAACCAAAACATAGAAAATAAAGCATAGAAATGCCACACCCTGACCAAAATAGCAGAGTTCACCTGGTCAGGGCGTGACAGTACCCCCCCTCCAACGGTGCGTACTCCTGGCGCACCAAACTAAAGTCTATTAGGGGGGGGACCCGGGTGGGCGCCTCACCCTCGGTGGAGGCTCTGGCCCCGGGCGTGTTTCTCCCCCTGCCTCCACCCTAGCCCTACCCCTCTGGCCCGGACTGGACCACTGTGGAGCGGCATGCTCAGGCTCCGGAGCGGAGCCGTCGACCGGAACATGATTGGGCACCGGTGGACCAGACACGGGCCGTGCCGGACTGTGGACACGCACCGTGGGCTTGGTGCGGGGAACAGGAACGGGCCGGACAGGACTGTGGACACGCACCGTGGGCTTGGTGCGGGGAACAGGGACGGGCCGGACAGGACTGTGGACACGCACCGTGGGCTTGGTGCGGGGAACAGGGACGGGCCGGACAGGACTGGGGACACGCACCACTAACCTGGTGCGGGGAGCAGGGACGGGCCGGACAGGACTGGGGACACGCACCACTAACCTGGTGCGGGGAGCAGGGACTGGCCGGGCCGGACTGGGGACACGCACCACTAACCTGGTGCGGGGAGCAGGGACGGGCCGGACAGGACTGGGGACACGCACCACTAACCTGGTGCGGGGAGCAGGGACGGGCCGGACAGGACTGGGGACACGCACCACTAACCTGGTGCGGGGAGCAGGGACGGGCCGGACAGGACTGGGGACACGCACCACTGACTTGGTGCGGGGAGCAGGGACGGGCCGGACAGGACTGGGGACACGCACCACTGACCTGGTGCGGGGAGCAGGGACGGGCCGGACAGGACTGGGGACACGCACCACTAACCTGGTGCGGGGAGCAGGGACGGGCCGGACAGGACTGGGGACACGCACCACTAACCTGGTGCGGGGAGCAGGGACGGGCCAGACAGGACTGTGAACACGTACTGGTGACCTGAAGCGTGGAGCCGGTTTAGCCACTCGTCCTGGCTGGATGCCCATCCTAGCACGGCATGTGCTGGGCATGTCCACCGGACGCACTGGGCATGTCCACCGGACGCACTGGGCTGTGCGGGCGCACTGGCGACACAGCGCGCAACTCTGCATACCATGGCTTGGTGCGGGGAGCAGGGACGGGCCGGACAGGACTGGGGACACGCACCGTGGGCTTGGTGCGGGGAACAGGAACGGGCCAGACAGGACTGTGAACACGCACTGGTGACCTGAAGCGTGGAGCCGGTTTAGCCACTCGTCCTGGCTGGATGCCCATCCTAGCACGGCATGTGCTGGGCATGTCCACCGGACGCACCGGGCTGTGCGGGCGCACTGGCGACACAGCGCGCAACTCAGCATACCATGGCTCCTCCTCCAGATCTTCCCTCTGCAGGTCCTCAATCAAACGCCTCATCTCCTTCTCTTCCTCCGCCGTCATCCCCCACGAGAGCAGTGGTCTGGGCTCTTCCTCTGCCCTTCCGGACCACCCCATTAGCCCCCCCCCAAAATTTTCTTGGGGCTGTTTTCCGGGCCTCCTCGACCGCCGCCTGCGACTCCGTCTACCGGCTGGCTTTTCCTCCTCGACCTGGGAGTCCGTCCGCCAGGGTCCTTTCCCCGACATGATCTCCTCCCAGGTCCAGAACTCCTTTCCCTCGCGAGCCCATCTCTCGCGCTCCTTTTCCTCCCGCTGCTTGGTCCTGGTTCGGTGGGTTGTTCTGTAACGATTGTCGTCGGGAGACGAGGAAGCGGACCAAAACGCAGCTGGGAGCGAATACATGTTTATTTAACACACTAGAATTAAACATGTACACAAACTCAAGGAAAAACTGCCAATACGTTACGTGCTCAAATAACAGAGGCAACAACCCACAAACATCGTGGGGGAAAAGGAACTTAAATGTGATTCCCAATCAGACTTCACAAGCGACAGCTGTCTGATTGGGAAATCACCCCCGAGCCCAACATAGAAATAAAACACAAAGAAAGGCTATAACCAAAACATAGAAAATAAAGCATAGAAATGCCACACCCTGACCAAAATAGCAGAGTTCACCTGGTCAGGGCGTGACAGAATTAATTGTTTGGTCCCCACAAGGATAGTAAAAGAAGTCGGAAGTTGACATACACCTTAGCTAAATACATTTAAACTCAAGTTTTTGACAATTCCTGACATTTAATCCTATTAAAAATCCCTGTCTTAGGTCAGTTAGGATCACCACTTTATTTTAAGAATGTGAAATGTCACAATAATAGTAGAGAGAATGATTTATTTCAGCTTTTATTTCTTTCATCACATTCCCAGTGGGTCATAAGTTTACATACACTCAATTAGTATTTGGTAGCATTGCCTTTAAATTGTTTAACTTGGGTCAAATGTTGAGTGAAGTTTGGCCCATTCCTCCTGACAGAGCTGGTGTAACTGAGTCATGTCTGTAGGCCTCCTTGCTCGCGTACATTTTTTCAGTTCTGCCCACACATTTTCTATAGGATTGAGGTCAGGGCTTTGTGATGGCCACTCCAATACCTTGACTTTGTTGTCCTTAAGCCATTTTGCCACAACTTTGGAAGTCTGCTTGGGGTCATTGTCCATTTGGAAGACCCATTTGCGACCAAGCCTTAACTTCCTGACTGATGTCTTGAAATGTTGCTTCAATATATCCACATCATTTTCCTGCCTCATGATGCCAACTATTTTGTGAAGTGCACCAGTCCCTCCAGCAGCAAAGCACCCCCACAACATGATGCTGCCAGCCCTGTGCTTCACGGTTGGGATGATATTCTTCGGCTTGCAAGCTCACACCTTTTTCCTCCAAACATAAAATGGTCATTATGGCCAAACACTTCTATTTTTGTTTCACCAGACCAGAGGACATTTGTCCAAAAATAACGATCTTTGTCCCCATGTGCAGTTGCAAACCGTAGTCTGGCTTTTTTATGGTGGTTTTGGAGAAGTGGCTTCTTTCTTGCTGAGCGGCCTTTCAGGTTATGTTGATATAGGACTCGTTTTACTCTGGATATAGATACTTTTGTACTTGTTTCCTCCAGCATCTTCACAAGGTCCTTTGCTGTTGTTCTGGGATTGATTTGCACTTTTTTGTTCATCTCTAGGAGACAGAACTGAGCGGTATGGTCCCATGGTGTTTATACTTGCGTACTATTGTTTGTACAGATGAACGTGGTACATTCAGGTGTTTGGAAATTGCTCTCAAGGATGAACCAGACTTGTGGAGGTCTACAATTTTTTTTCTGAGGTCTTGGCTGATCTCTTTTGATTTTCCCATGATGTCAAGCAACGAGGCACTGAGTTTGAAGGTAGCCCTTGATATACATCCACAAGACCGAATTGACTCAAATGATGTCAATTAGCCTATCAGAAGCTTCTAAAGCCATGACATCATTTTCTGGAATTTTCCAAACTGTTTAAAGGCACAGTCAACTTAGTGTATGTAAACTTCTGACCTGCTGGAATTGTGATACAGTGAATTATAAGTGAAATAGTCTGTAAACAATTGTTGGAAAATTACTTGTGTCATGCACAAAGTAGATGTCCTAACCGAATTTGTGGAGTGGTTTGAAAACTAATTTTAATGACTCCAACCTAAGTGTATGTAAACTTCCGACTTCAATTGTATATCTGATTAACATACAGTTGAAGTCAGACGTTTACATACACTTAGGTTGGAGTCATTAAAACTCGTTTTTCAACCACTCCACAAATTTCTTGTTAACAAACTATAGTTTTGCAAGTCGGTTAGGACATCTACTTTGTGCATGACACAATTAATTTTTCCAACAATTGTTTACAGACAGATTATTTAAAATAAATGTTGTTGTAGTTCATTCATACATTACTACCTTGTGTTTTAATATCTGTTGTAGTTCATGACTCATCCTTTCATCCATGTAACGCCTGCACCCCAAATGGCACCCTATTCCCTATATAGTGCACTACTTTAGACCATAGCCCTATGGCACCTATTCCCTATATAGTGCACTACTTTAGACCATAGCCCTATGGCACCTATTCCCTATATAGTGCACTACTTTAGACCATAGCCCTATGGCACCCTATTCCCTACATAGTGCACTACTTTTGACCAGAGCCCTATGGCACCCTATTCCCTACATAGTGCACTACTTTTGACCAGAGCCCTATGGCACCCTATTCCCTATATAGTGCACTACTTTAGACCAGAGCCCTATGGCACCCTATTCCCTACATAGTGCACTACTTTTGACCAGAGCCCTATGGCACCCTATTCCCTATATAGTGCACTACTTTTGACCAGAGCTCTATGGCACCCTATCCCCTAAATAGTGCACTACTTTTGACTAGAGCTCTATGGCACCCTATCCTCTAAATAGTGCACTACTTTTGACCAGAGCCCTATTAGTTCCATTTGGGTTCCTTTTGGGGTGCAGTCAAATGAAAACAGATAATGAATGAAGTAGTTGCTAAGAGATCCAATTCTACTCGTTGATTTAGGAAGATTCTTTAACCTTTTTCTCCTGAAAAAAAATATGAGGTCCAGTCAAAACAAAGACTAGGTAGATTAATTTAACAGGCTACGGCCAGGGTTCTAGTCCCAGATACGGTATCTCTGTTAACAGACAGGGTTCTGGTCCCAGATACGGTATCTCTGTTAACAGGCTACTGACAGGGTTCTAGTCCCAGATACGATACCTCTGTTAACAGGCTACTGACAGGGTTCTAGCACTGATACCGAGGGGACAGATAAATATTAGTTCAAGTTCAACTGCTGAACCCTGTCAAAATAATAGAGAGATAGAGAGAGAGAGACAGGCAGAAATCAAAAGAGACTGACAGAGAAAGAGAGAGAGAATGGGAAGAGAGAGAAAGAGAGAAAGAGAGGAAGAGTGAGCGAGAGAGTGGGAAGAGAGAGAGAGAGAGAGAGAGAGAGAGAGTGGGGAAAAGGGAATGCACAGAAAAGGCACAGAGACAGTATATTTATGAGGTTTGAGAGCCTGGCCAAGCCTGAAGAATTCCCCACCACAGGCGAGAAAGTTTAAAGAGATAAATATTTAAGCGTGCTCATAAAAGACTCCCCCTCTTGCTCCATCCTTCTTCTCATCCCTGCCTCTCTCCTCTTGCATGTGTCTGGGTGTTGCAAAGCATTATTGGGTAGGTAGAGGTCAGGGTCAAAGTCATGGTATGAACATTGAACCCCCTGACCCTCCATCCGTCCATCCGTCCATCATCTGATAAACAGACCTGGAACACTTGATTGGTTGATCATATAATAACTATTGATTCGATTGACTGATTTTATTTTTGTTATAACCTAGAATAGGCCTTCCTATAAAGTTGTTCCATCGACTCGTTGAAAACAACAAGGATTTAGTCAAAGACTCCCGGGTGGTGCAACGATCTAATGCACCGCATCAAAATGCTGAGGCGCCACTACAGAATGGGGTTCGATCCCAGGCTGTGCCACAGCCGGCCGTGACTGGGAGCCCCATAGGGCGGCACACAATTGACCCAGCGTCGTCCGGGTTAGGAAAGATGGGGGGAGGGAGCTAGTTAGCTACAGTAGTTTAGCTACTTCCATCAGTAGTTGTTGTGTTATTATCATATTCCACTGTTTGTAGAATGGCATTTGAATATAGAAAAAGGGAATCCTGACACGCTGTGGACACCATAGACATTTAAAATCTAGGTTTAGACGGATGATGCGTTCAGAATTTCATGATCAGAATACTTAAAGCTGCCTGAACTGACAAGTCTAGACACGGTCAAAGACTCTATCCATCTCAAAGAGGTTCTCTTCAGTCAAAGACTCAATCCATCTCAACGAGGTTCTCTTCAGTCAAAGACTCTATCCATCTCAACGAGGTTCTCTTCAGTCAAAGACTCAATCCATCTCAACGAGGTTCTCTTCAGTCAAAGACTCTATCCATCTCAACGAGGTTCTCTTCAACCAAAGACTCAATCCATCTCAACGAGGTTCTCTTCAGCCAAAGACTATCCATATCAACGAGGTTCTCTTCAGTCAAAGACTCAATCCATCTCAACAAAGTTCTCTTCAGTCAAAGACTATCCATCTCAACGAGGTTCTCTTCAGCCAAAGACTATCCATCTCAACGAGGTTCTCTTCAGTCAAAGACTCAATCCATCTCAACAAAGTTCTCTTCAGTCAAAGACTCAATCCATCTCAACGAGGTTCTCTTCAGCCAAAGACTATCCATCTCAACGAGGTTCTCTTCAGCCAAAGACTATCCATCTCAACGAGGTTCTCTTCAGTCAAAGACTCAATCCATCTCAACGAGGTTCTCTTCAGCCAAAGACTATCCATCTCAACGAGGTTCTCTTCAGCCAAAGACTATCCATCTCAACGAGGTTCTCTTCAGCCAAAGACTCTACCCATTTCATTGTAATCATCTTCAGTCAAAGACTCTATCCATCTAAATGTGACCCTCTTAAATCATCTCCCTAACAGGAGTTGGAAGATAAGTGTCTCAACCCTTTCTTAATACTCACAATTGTCAGACTAATCTTGTCTTGAAAACGTCAAAACAATGTTTTCCAGGACCAGGATCTTCTTCTCCTTCTGTACCAGATCTGGGACCAGGTTAATATAGGCTAACCAGTTAGCTATACAGCACTGACAGATCTGGGACCAGGTTAAGATAGGCTAGCCAGTTAGCTATACAGCACTGACAGATCTGGGACCAGGTTAAGATAGGCTAGCCAGTTAGCTATACAGCACTGACAGATCTGGGACCAGGTTAAGATAGGCTAGCCAGTTAGCTATACAGCACTAACAGATCTGGGACCAGGCTAGAGATTAGAGGCGCTATAACCCCTAGCAGCAGTGGCTGGGCATCAATCTAGCTGTGGTAGGTTTATATTTCACAGGCAAAGAGAGAGAGAGAGATAGTGTGTGTGTGTGTGTGTGTGTGTGTGTGTGTGTGTGTGTGTGACCCCAGCTGAGCTCCTGATCCTGGTGGACTCATTATAGGTATAAATCACACACACACACACACACACACACACACACACACACACACACCGCAGCGAGGGCTCAGACTTTGTGGCAGAAGGATACGGAAAGTTTGTAGTGTGAGCTCATAGTGAACATCAACGTTCCCTTCGGGATAGACTATCACAATACGGAGTCTACATCCCACATGGCACCCATAGGGCTCTGGTCAAAAGTAGTGCACTATGTAGGGAATAGGGTGCCATAGGGCTCTGGTCAAAAGTAGTGCACTATGTAGGGAATAGGGTGCCATAGGGCTCTGGTCAAAAGTAGTGTACTATGTAGGGAATAGGGTGCCATAGGGCTCTGGTCAAAAGTAGTGCACTATGTAGGGAATAGGGTGCCATAGGGCTCTGGTCAAAAGTAGTGCACTATGTAGGGAATAGGGTGCCATAGGGCTCTGGTCAAAAGTAGTGTACTATGTAGGGAATAGGGTGCCATAGGGCTCTGGTCAAAAGTAGTGTACTATGTAGGGAATAGGGTGCCATAGGGCTCTGGTCAAAAGTAGTGCACTATGTAGGGAATAGGGTGCCATAGGGCTCTGGTCAAAAGTAGTGCACGACGTAGGGAATAGGGTGCCATAGGGCTCTGGTCAAAAGTAGTGCACGACGTAGGGAATAGGGTGCCATAGGGCTCTGGTCAAAAGTAGTGCACTATGTAGGGAATAGGGTGCCATAGGGCTCTGGTCAAAAGTAGTGCACTATGTAGGGAATAGGGTGCCATAGGGCTCTGGTCAAAAGTAGTGCACTATGTAGGGAATAGGGTGCCATAGGGCTCTGGTCAAAAGTAGTGCACTATATAGGGAATAGGGTGCCATAGGGCTCTGGTCAAAAGTAGTGCACTATGTAGGGAATAGGGTGCCATAGGGCTCTGGTCAAAAGTAGTGCACTATGTAGGGAATAGGGTGCCATAGGGCTCTGGTCAAAAGTAGTGCACTATGTAGGGAATAGGGTGCCATAGGGCTCTGGTCAAAAGTAGTGTACTATATAGGGAATAGGGTGCCATAGGGCTCTGGTCAAAAGTAGTGCACTATATATAGGGAATAGGGTGCCATAGGGCTCTGGTCTAAAGTAGTGCACTATATAGGGAATAGGGTGCCATAGGGCTCTGGTCAAAAGTAGTGTACTATATAGGGAATAGGGTTCCATAGGGCTCTGGTCAAAAGTAGTGTACTATATAGGGAATAGGGTGCGATTTGGAGAGAAATAAACCCAGACACTAAGCATTGTATTTCAATTAGGTGGATTTGGCTGAAGAATGTGGCTTTGGGGAGAGAGGACGATTGTGTGTTTGATGGATTATGTGGAGTTGGAGCCAGTCGACATAAAACTCAAAATCAAGCAGAGATCAGTAAAAACATCCGAGTCAGTATTGAAATGCTGTACGATCGTATCTCCATCAATGGAACATAAAATGAAATTAATAAATAGGTACAAATAGATGAGAGAAGAACAAAAAAAAATTGGTTTCACATGAGAACCTTGTCAAAAGTTTCATCAGACGTTCAATGTTTTAACCTTACTAGACTGAAAGGCTCTGAGATACACAGCTATTCCAATACCCAAAGGTGGGCTTTGAGCTGCTGGTCTTCGTCAGAAATTGCAAGGAGAATACTTCATACACTGTTAGTGTCTATGTAACTGATGTGAAATGGCTAGTTAGTTAGCGGTGGTGCGCGCTAATAGCGTTTCAATCGGTGACGTCACTCGCTCTGAGACCTGAAGTGGTTGTTCCCCTTGCGTTGTAAGGGCCGCGGCATTTGTGGCGCGATGGGTAACGATGCTTCGTGGGGTGTCAGTTGTTGATGTGTGCAGAGGGTCCCTGGTTTGAGCCCAGGTTGGGCCGAAGAGAGGGACGGAACCTACACTGTTACATCTATAAATGCTTGTGTAATGTAATATGTCTTCAAAGGAGAGGCTTTAAAGATAGTCTTTGAGGGACAACATACGTTTTTATAAAGGTATCAGCTCCACCAAATACATCTACAGCTCTACCAATACATCTTATGTTACAAGAACACACTACTCTCTCTCTCTCTCTCTCTCCCTCTCTCCCTCCCTCCCTCTCTCTCTCTCGCTCTCGCTCTCGCTCTCTCTCTCTCTCTCTCTCTCTCTCCCTCCCTCCCTCCCTCTCTCCATACCTCATCCTCTGGTTCTTGTGCCTGTGGCTGCTCCTGATGAGGTGTTTCACAGTCTCGGCTGTAGTGTTCACAGTAGTCGTACGCTGCCCGTGGGTCGGCCACAATCAGCAGCTGCTGTATGTCACCCTGTAAGAAGAGAGAAGAAGACATCAGTATTCTCAAGTCACAGCTCACAAGAGAAGAGACGTGACAGATAATTGATGTTCCTCAAACATCTCCTTGAGAGGAGGAGGAGATAGCATGTTAGTTTAACTTTCGGGAATGAACCCGGGTCTCCTGCTCACCAACCCAGTATCTAGGTCTGAGGGAGACCTTTAGGGTCTGAGGCAGGGATGCCTCTTCACAAGAGGTGATTCACGATTCCAAATCACCTCTGCTACATCAAAACAGATCAATCCCACCTCACCCCTCCCCCCAGCCCACCCCACCCCACCCCACCAATCCCCTCCCCCCACCTCACACCTCCCCTCCCCTCACCCCACCCCACCTCTCACCACTCCCCTCGTGTCACCCCTCCCCTCACCCCACCCCTCACCTCCCCTCATCTCACCTCACCCCACCCTTCCCCTCACCCCTCCCCCCTCCCCTCACCTCACCCCTCCCCATCCCCTCCCCTCCCCTCACCCCACCTCTCACCACTCCCCTCCCCTCACCCCACCTCTCACCACTCCCCTCCTCTCACCCCACCTCTCACCACTCCCCTCCTCTCACCCCACCTCTCACCACTCCCCTCCCCTCCCCTCACCCCACCCCTCACCATCCCTCACCCCACCACTCACCCTTCACCTCACCCCTCGCCTCACCACCACTCACCCCTCACCCCAACTCAAACCTCCCCTCACCCACAACTCACCCCACTACTCACCCCTCACCTCATTCATATAACTCAGAGTATATCATATTAATATAACTCAGAGTATATCACATTACAAAAGTAAAATTTGAGAACAGAATACAGTGAGTTCTAATGTTGTTTCCATACATGATGAAAATCAAACAAACGTGTGACAGAAGACCAATGTAGATACATGATAATAGAGAGGCAGGCAGGCAGGCAGGCAGGCAGGCAGGCAGGCAGGCAGGCAGGCAGGCAGGCAGGCAGGCAGGCAGGCAGACAGACAGACAGACAGACAGACAGACAGACAGACAGACAGACAGACAGACAGACAGACAGACAGACAGACAGACAGACAGACAGACAGACAGACAGACAGACAGACAGACAGACAGACAGACAGACAGACAGACAGACAGACAGACAGACAGACAGACAGACAGACAGACAGACAGACAGACAGACAGAGGAAGAAACGACAACGTCCTGACAAATAGACAACCAGCATCTCCCTCAGACAGACCAACCAGCATCTCCCTCAGACAATCCAGCATCGGGTTTGTTTCTCTACTGGGTCCAAAGACAGACCCACATTCGTGAACGCATGGGCAGCCACACACACGCACACACACACACACGCACACACACACATGCACACAAACACTCTCTGACAGAAAGAAGCCAGACTGGGAACAGAGAATAAAAAGAGGTGAGGGCAGATTGTGTCAAGGCTTTGTTTGCTCACTCTGAAAAAGGCAGGGAGGGTGTCTGTAATTCCCCCCTTTCAAAAAGACTATTGTACAGTCCTCCCCCGAACACAACCATTAGGGAAATCGAGTCCAATTACACTGCCTTGCCAAACCTCAACCTGTGTCCCAAATGACAGCCTCAGTCTGCCTGGTGAAAGAGGAATGGGACAGATACATAACCAGAGTCTGTATTGGAGGCAGCCTCAGTCTGCCTGGTGAAAGAGGAATGGAACAGATAAATAACCAGAGTCTGTATTGGAGGCAGCCTCAGTCTGCCTGGTGGAAGAGGAATGGGACAGATAAATAACCACAGTCTGTACTTAGAAAATATCTGAGGCTGTCTGTTTTTCATGAACATTTGGAAAAGGAAATGAGACCCTCCCTCCTTCCCTTTAGCTCTCACTCTCTCTCTCTCTCTCCCCCTCTCTATCTCTCTTTCTCCCTCCCCCCCCCCTCTCTCTCTCTCTCTCCCTCTCTCCCCCCTCCTTCTCCACCCTCTCCCTCACTCCCTTTATCTCTCTCTGTCACTCTCTCCCTCTCTCCCCCCTCTCACTCGCACCCTCTCTCTGTATCTCTCCCCGCCTCTCTCTCCCCCCTCTCCCCGCCTCTCTCTCCCCCTCTCTCTGTCTGTCTCTCCCCCTCTCTCTCTCTCTCTCTCTCTGTCTGTCTCTTCCACTCTCTCTCTCTCTCTCTCTCTCTCTGCCTGTCTCTCCCCCTCTCTCTCTCTGTATCTCTCCCCGGCTCTCTCTCCCCCTCTCTCTGTCTGTCTCTCCCCCTCTCTCTCTCTCTGTCTGTCTCTCCCCCCCCTCTCTCTCTCTCTCTGTCTGTCTCTCCCCATCTCTCTCTCTCTGTATCTCTCCCCGCCTCTCTCTCCACCCTATCCCCGCCTCTCTCTCCCCCTCTCTCTCTCTGTCTGTCTCTCCCCCTCTCTCTCTCTGTCTGTCTCTCCCCCTCTCTCTCTCTGTCTGTCTCTCCCCCTCTCTCTCTCTCTGTATCTCTCCCCCCTCTCTCTCCCCCTCTCTCTGTCTGTCTCTCCCCCTCTCTCTCTCGCTCTGTCAGTCTCTCCCCCTCTCTCTCTCTCTGTATCTCTCCCCACCTCTCTCTCTCCCCCTCTCTCTCTCTCTCTCGCTCTGTATCTCTCCCCGCCTCTCCCCCCCCCTCTCTCTCAGCCACTGCTGTAGAGAATGTTAACTAGCAGCACCCCACCCCACAAATACTTCAGCTGACCTCCTGGGTCTCCTCTGTGTTGATCCACTCATGTGTATATTGGATGAGTTTCTCATATTCTGCTTTGCTCAGCATACATGACTCTATCAACTAAGTTGGTGGTTAAATATATGATCAATGAAATAGGTCATTGAGTTAAGTGGCTCTCACACTGTAAAGAGACAAGCTCACTGGCACTAGCAGGCAGACCACTCAAGCAGAGCAAAAACTCGGCAATAAATAGATCATTAAATAAGATAACAATAACTATTAAACCTAAGAATAAATAAATAGATAATTAAATAGGTACCATTAAGTGGTAAACATCAGAATAAATAAATATGTCATTAAATAGGTACCATTAAGTATGTGAACACTTTGGAACTACCTGGATTTCTGCATAAATTGGTCATAAAATGTGATCTGATCTTCATCTAAGTTACAACAACAGACAAACAGTCTGCTTAAACTAATAACACACAAATGATTGTATTGTTATTGTCTATATTGAATACATAATTTAAATATTCACAGTGTAGGTTGGAAAAAGTATGTGAACCCCTAGGCTAATTACTTTTTCAAAAGCTAATTGGAGTCAGGAGTCAAATAACCTGGAGTCGAATCAATGAGACGAGATTGGAGATTTTGGTTAGAGCTGCCCTGTCCCATTAAAAAAACACTGATAAAATTTGAGTTTGCTATTCACAAGAGGCATTGCCTGATGTGAACCATGCCTCGAACAAAAGAGATCTCAGAAGACCCAAGATTAAGAATTGTTGACTTGCATAAAGCTGGAAAGGGTTACAAAAGTATCTCTAAAAGTCAGTCCACGGTAAGACAAATTGTCTATAAATGGAGAAAGTTCAGCACTGTTTCTACTCTCCCTAGGAGTGGCCGTCCTACAAAGATGACTGCAAGAGCACAGCGCAGAATTCTCAATGAGGTTAAGAAGAATCCTAGAGTGTCAGCTAAAGACTTAAGAAATCTCTGGAACATGCTAACATCTCTGTTGACAAGTCCACGATACGTAAAACACTAAACAAGAATGGTGTTCATGGGAAGACACCACGTGAAGAAGCCACTGCTGTTCAAAAAAAACATTGCTGCACGTCTGAAGTTCACAAAAGAACATCTAGATGTTCCACAGCGCTAATGGCAAAATATTCTGAGGACAGATGAAACTACAGTTGAGTTTTTTGAAAGGAACACACAACACTATGTGGAGAGAAAAAAAGGCACAGCACACCAACATCAAAACCTCATCCCAACTGTAAAGTATGGTGGAGGGAGCATCATGGTTTGGGGCTGCTTGCTGCCTCAGGGCCTGGACAGCTTGCTATCATCGACAGAAAAATGAATTTGCAAGTTTATCAAGATATTTTGCAGGAGAATGTTAGGCTATCTGTCCGCCAATTGAAGCTCAACAGAAGTTGAATGATGCAACAGGACACCGACTCAAAACATAGAAGTAAATCAACAACAAAATGGCTTCAACGGAAGAAAATACGCCTTCTGGAGTGGCAGTCAGAGTCCTGACCTCAACCCGATTGAGATGCTGTGGACTGACCTTAAGAGAGCAGTTCACACCAGACATCCCAAGAATATTGCTGAACTGAAACAGTTTTGTAAAGAGGAATGGTCAAAAATTCCTCCTGACCGTTGTGCAGGTCTGATCCGCAACTACAGAAAACGTTTGGTTGAGGTTATTGCTGCAAAAAGAGGGTCAACAAGTTATTAAATCCAGGGGTTCACATACTTTTTACACCCTGCACTGTGAATGTTTACACGGTGTGTTCAATAAAGAAAAGAAAACTGATAATTGTTTGAGTTACTAGTTTAAGCAGACTGTGTTTGTCTATTGTTGTGACTTAGATGAAGATCAGATCAAATTTGATGACCAATTTATGCAGAAGTCCAGGTAATTCCAAAGGGTTCACATACCTTTTCTTGCCACTGTAGGTACCAATAAGTGGTAAACCTCAGCATAAATAAACAGACCCCTAAATAGGTACCATTAAGTTGGCTCTCAATATACAGTGGCTTGCGAAAGTATTCACCCCCATGGCATTTTCCTATTTTGTTGCCTTACAACCTGGAATTAAAATTGATTTTTTGGAGGTGTGTATCATTTCATTTACACAACATGCCTACCACTTTGAAGATGCAAAATATTTTTTATTGTGAAACAAACATGAAATAAGACAAAAAAAAAATCAAAACTTGAGCGTGCATAACTATTCACCCCCCCAAAGACAATACTTTGTTAAAGCCACCTTTTGCAGGAATTACAGCTGCAAGTCTCTCCACTGGGATTTTTGCCCATTCTTCAAGGCAAAACTGCTCCAGCTCCTTCAAGTGGGTTGGGTTCCACTGGTGTACAGAAATCTTTAAGTCATACCACAGATTCTCAATTGGATTGAGGTCTGGGCTTTGACTAGGCCATTCCAAGACATGTAAATGTTTCCCCATTAAACCACTCAAACCACTCGAGTGCTGCTTTAGCAGTATGCTTGGGGTCATTGTCCGCTTGGGGTCATTGTCCTGCTGGAAGGTGAACCTCCGTCCCAGTCTCAAATCTCTGGAAGACTGAAACAGGTTTCCCTCAAGAATTTCCCTGTATTTAGCGCCATCCATCATTCCTTCAATTCTGACAGTTTCCCAGTCCCTGCCGACGAAAAACATCCCCACAGTATGATGCTGCCACCACCATGCTTCACTGTGGGGATGGTATTCTCGGGGTGATGAGAGGTGTTGGGTTTGCGCCAGACATAGTGTTTTCCTTGATGGCCAAAAAGCTCAATTTTAGTCTCATCTGACCAGAGTACCTTCTTCCATATGTTTGGGGAGTCTCCCACATGCCTTTTGGCGAACATCAAACATGTTTGTTTATTTTTTTCTGGCCACTGTTTCGTAAAGCCCAGCTCTGTGGAGTGTATGGCTTAAAATGGTCCTATAGACAGATACTCCAATCTCCACTGTGGAGCTTTGCAGCTCCTTCAGGGTTATCTTTGGTCTCTTTGTTGCCTCTCTGATTAATGCCCTCCTTGTCCGGTCTGTGAGTTTTGGTGGGCGGCCCTCTCTTGGCAGGTTTGTTGTGGTGCCATATTCTTTAATAATGGATTTAATGGTGCTCCGTGGGATGTTCAAAGTTTTGGATATTTTTTTATAATCCAACCCTGAACTGTACATCTCCTCAACTTTGTCCCTGACCTGTTTGGAGAGCTCCTTGGTCTTCATAGTGCTGCTTGCTTGGTGGTGTGCCTTGTTTAGTGGTGTTGCAGACTCTGGGGCCTTTCAGAACAGGTGTATATATACACTGAGATCATGTGACAGATCATGTGACACTTAGATTGCACACAGGATGACTTTATTTAACTAATTATATGACTTCTGAAGATAATTGGTTGCACCAGATCTTATTTAGGTGCCTCATAGCAAAGGGTGAATACATATGCATGCACCACTTTTCCATTTATTTTCAATGTAATTTTTTGAAACAAGTTATTTTTTTCATTTCATTTCACCAATTTGGACAATTTTGTGTATGTCCATTACATGAAATCCAAATAAAAATAAATTTAAATTACAGGTGGTAATGCAACAAAATAGGAAAAAATGCCAAGGGGGATGAATACTTTTGCAAGGCACTGTATGACGACATTATAAAGGGAAACCCAGGCCAAACCCAGACCAGACCCAGGACAGACCAAGGCTAGACCAGGACAGACCCAGGCCAGACCCAGACCAGACCCAGGACAGACCCAGGCCAAAAGTGTGTTCCAAATAGCACCCTATTCCCTGTCTAGTGCACTACTTTTGACCAGGGGTCATAGATCATAGGGTGCCATTTGGGACACAAACAAGCATACTAACATTAGCAGACTAGAGCAAGCCAGGCAACTCCAGCACTATCAGGGTGGCCCATCACCAGAGAGCAGAGAGGATACACGTCCAGATGACATTCAATTACAGGGGAGGAGGCCTAACAGAACTACAGCTAACATCTGTCATAACTTAGTTAACTGTCTGGATCTCATTAGCTGTTCTCCGTCAGGCCTGACCAGTAAACCTTAATTGCAGTGTGTGTGTGTGTGTGTGTGTGTGTGTGTGTGTGTGTGTGTGTGTGTGTGTGTGTGTGTGTGTGTGTGTGTGTGTGAGTGTCGCGCTGGCTCCTAACAGCACTAGCTAGCTTGGTGTTAGTTGACAACCCACTGAATGACAGACAGGCACAGAAATGAACATGGTACTGTATGTATATATGCATGTTATCATAACAATAATCGGGGCGGCAGGTAGCCAGCCTAGTGGTTACGGCGTTGGGCCAGTAACTGAAAGGTTGCTAGATCGAATCCCCGAGCTGACAGGGTAAAACATCTATCGTTCTGCCCCTGAACAAGACAGTTAACCCACTGTTCCTAGGCCGTCATTATAAATAACAATTTGTTCTTAATTCACTTGCCTAGTTAAATAAAATAAAAACATTATATTATGCTTCTGCCTTGCCAAAGTTGCTGAGCTTCTTAATACCAATCTCTTAACAACCCACTCACAGGCAGCCATGTCTCACATACACAGACAATGTTTATACTGTAGATTCATAGATGTACTGTTTGTACCTAATAATCATCATCAAGCACACGTCTACCTAAAATGACCCTTAATGTCTTAATAAATGATAGCCAATACTCGTACTGTAAAAAGACTCTTACTGTAAAAATACTCATACTGTAAAAATACTCTTACTGTGAAAATAATCCTGCTGTAAAAATACTCATACTGTAAAAATACTCTTACTGTGAAAATAATCCTGCTGTAAAAATACTCTTACTGTAAAAATACTCTTACTGTAAAAAAGACTCTTACTGTAAAATATTATTACTGTAAGATACTCTTACTGTAAAAAGACTCAAACCGTAAAAAAAATATCTTACTGTAAAAAGACTCATACTGTAAAAATGAATGAAGTTAATGGATGTAGAGTATCTTTGTTTGTAATTGACCGAGTGTTCAGCTAGACCTCTTTAATTTCCAAGTGTTTTTTCCACGCCAGCCTGCACCTCACTAACAAAGATGTTCTGTTCCCCACCAGCCGGCACCTCACTAACAAAGATGTTCTGTTCCCCACATTACACTCACAGAAGTTCTCTCTCTCTCTGTGTCTCTCTCTGTCTCTCTGTCTCTCTGTCTGTTTCTCTCTCTCTGTCTCTCTCTGTCTCTCTGTCTCTCTCTCTCTGTCTCTCTCAATTCAATTCAATTCAATTCAAGGGGCTTTATTGGCATGGGAAACATATGTTAACATTGCCAAAGCAAGTGAAGTAGATAATACACAAAAGTGAAATAAACATTAAAAATGAAGAGTTAACATTACACTCACAGAAGTTCCAAAAGAATAAAGACATTTCAGATGTCATATTATGTATATATACAGTGTTGTAACAATGTACAAATGGTTAAAGTACAAAAGGGAAAATAAATAAGCATAAATATGGGTTGTATTTACAATGGTGTTTGTTCTTCACTGGTTGCCCTTTACTTGTGGAAAACAGGTCACAAATCTTGCTGCTGTGATGGCACACTGTGGTATTTCACCCAGTAGATATGGGAGTTTATCAAAATCGGGTTTGTTTTCAAATTCTTTGTGGATCTGTGTAATCTGAGGGAAATATGTGTCTCTAATACGGTCATACATTGAGCAGGAGGTCAGGAAGTGCAGATCAGTTTCCACCTCATTTTGTGGGCAGTGTGCACATAGCCTGTCTTCTCTTAAGAGCCAGGTCTGCCTACGGCGGCCTTTCTCAATAGCAAGGTTATGCTCACTGAGTCTGTACATAGTCAAAGCTTTCCTTAAGTTTGGGTCAGTCACAGTGGTCAGGTATTCTGCCACTGTGTACTTTCTGTTTAGGGCCAAATAGCATTGTAGTTTGCTCAGTTTCTTTGTTAATTCTTTCCAATGTGTCAAGTAATTATCTTTTTGCTTTCTCATGATTTGGTTGGGTCTAATTGTTTTGCAGTCCTGAGGCTCTGTGGGGTGTGTTTGTGTTTGTGAACAGAGCCCCAGGACCAGCTTGCTAGGGGTTCATCTCTCTGTAGGTGATGGCTTTGTTATGGAAGGTTTGGGAATCGCTTCCTTTTAGGTGGTTGTAGAATATAACGGCTCTTTCTGGTTTTTGATCATTAGCGGGTATCGGCCTAATTCCGCTCTGTATGCATTATTTGGTGTTCTACGTTGTATACAGAGGATATTTTTGCAGAATTCTGCGTGCAGAGTCTCAATTTGCTGTTTGTCCTATTTTGTGAATTCTTGTTTGGCGAGCAGACCCCAGACCTCACAACCACAAAGGGCAATGGGTTCTATAATTGATTCAAGTATTTTTAGCCAGATTCTAATTGGTATGTTGAATTTTATGTTCCTTTTGATGGCATGCCTTGTCTCTCAGATCGTTCACAGCTTTGTGGAAGTTACCTGTGGTGCTCATTTTTAGGCCAAGGTATGTATAGTTTTTTGTGTGCTCTAGGGCAACAGTGTCTAGATGGAATTTGTATTTGTGGTCCTGGCGACTGGACCTTTTTTGGAACATCATTATTTTGGTCTTACTGAGATTTCCTGTCAGGGCCCAGGTCTGGCAGAATCTGTGCAGTAGATCTAGGTGCTGCTGTAGGCCCTCCTTGGTTGGGGACAGAAGCACCAGATCATCAGCAAACAGTAGACATTTGACTTCAGATTCTAGTAAGGTGAGGCCGGGTGCTGAAGACTTTTCTAGTGCCCTCGCCAATTCTTTGATATAGAGTTGAAGTCAGAAGTTTACATACACCTTAGCCAAATACATTTAAACTCAGTTTTCACAATTCCTGACATTTAATCCTAGTAAAAATTCCCTGTCTTAGGTCAGTTAGGATAACCACCTTATTTTAAGAATGTGAAATGTCAGAATAATTGTAGAGAAAATTATTTATTTCAGATTTTATTTCTTTCATCACATTCCCAGTGGGTCAGAAGTTTACATACACTCAATTAGTATTTGGTAGCATTGGCTTTAAATTGTTTAACTTGGGTCAAACGTTTCAGGTAGCCTTCCACAAGCTTCCCACTATAAGTTGGGTGAAGTTTGGCCCATTCCTCCTGACAGAGCTGGTGTAACTGAGTCAGGTTTGTAGGCCTCCTTGCTCGCACACACTTTTTCAATTCTGCCCACACATTTTCTATAGGATTGAGGTCAGGGCTTTATGATGGCCACTCCAATACCTTGACTTTGTTGTCCTTAAGCCATTTTGCCACAACTTTGGAAGTATGCTTGGGGTCATTGTCCATTTGGAAGACCCATTTGCAACCAAGCTTTAACTTCCTGAGTGATGTCTTGAAATGTTGCTTCAATATATCCACAACATTTTCTTGCCTCATGATGCCATCTATTTTGTGAAGTGCACCAGTCCCACCTGCAGCAAAGCACCCCCACAACATGATGCTGCCACCTCCGTGCTTCACGGTTGGGATGTTGTTCTTCGGCTTGCAAGCCTCCCCCTTTTTCCACAAACATAACGATGGTCATTATGGCCAAACGTTTCTATTTTTGTTTCCTCAAACCATAGGACATTTCTCCAAAAAGTATGATCTTTGTCCCCATGTGCAGTTGCAAACCGTATTCTGGCTTTTTATGGCGGTTTTGGAGCAGTGGCTTCTTCCTTGCTGAGCGGCCTTTCAGGTTACATCGATATAGGACTCTTTTTACTGTGGATATAGATACTTTTGTACCTGTTTCCTCCAGCATCTTCACAAGGTCCTTTGCTGTTGTTCTGGGATTGATTTGCACTTCTCGCACCAAAGTACGTTCATCTCTTGGAGACAGAACGCATCTCCTTCCTGAGCGGTATGACAGCTGCGTGGTCCCATGGTGTTTATACTTGCGTACTATTGTTTGTACAGATGAAAGTTGTACCTTCAGCCATTTGGAAATTTCTCCCAAGGATGAACCAGACTGGTGGACTTGTACAATTTCTTTTCTGAGGTCTTAGCTGATTTCTGATTTTCCCATGATGTCAAGGAAAGAGTTCTATTTTTGTTTCATAAGAGCAGAGGACATTTCTCCAAAAAGTACGATTTGAAGGTTTGAAGGTAGGCCTTGAAATACATCCACAGGTCCACTGCCAATTGACTCAAATTATGTCAATTAGCCTATCAGAAGCTTCTAAAGCCATGACATCATTTTCTAGAATTTTCCAAGCTGTTTAAAGGCACAGTCAACTTAGTGTATGTAAACTTCTGACCTACTGGAATTGTGATACAGTGAATTATAAGTGAAATAATCTGTCTGTAAACAATTGTTGGGAAAATTAATTGTGTCATGCACAAAGTAGATGTCCTAACCGACTTGCCAAAACTATAGTTCGTATAACAAGAAATTTGTGGAGTGGTTGAAAAACGAGTTTTAATGACTCCAACCTAAGTGTATGTAAACTTCCGACTTCAACTGTATATGCTGAAGAGGGTGGGGCTTAAGCTGCATCCCTGTCTCACCCCACAGCCCTGTGGGAAGAAATGTCACTCTCTCTCTCTGTCTCTTTCCCTGTCTCTGTCTCTCTCTCTCTCTCTGTCTCTCTCTGTCTCTATGTCTCTCTCTCTCTCTCTCTCTCACTCTCTCTCTCTCTCTGTCTCTCTCTCTCTGTCTCTATGTCTCTCTCTCTCTGTCTCTCTCTCTCTCTGTCTCTCTCTGGTTCTGTCTTGTACATCTGATAGGCATTACAGTGAAAGATTTACTGTATTGTCTGGTTCTGGTAGGAAAGAGGGAGTTTTGCCAAGGTAGCTTAACAGTGATGAATTGATAGTGATAAATATCAGCTTTAATATCTACTGTAGTAGTGTGTTAGCGGGATTGTATTCTGTACAGTGTGTAAACACAATGCTTTCTCAAGTGAAGTCCTGGAAAATGACTACCATAACAACTTAAGTCGTCAGTGGACGAGCTGTAGAAGTTTACCCATGCTGACCAACCCTACCCTGTAGGGCGACAAGTAGCCTAGCCGTTAAGAGTGTAGGGCCAGTAACCAAAGGGTTGCTGGTTCGAATCCCCGAGCTAGGCAAGGTGAAAAAATCTGCCGTTCTGCCATTAAGCAAGACAGTTAATCCCCAACAACAACTATTCCCTGGGTGTGGATGTCGATTAAGGCTGCCACCTGCATCTCAATGATTCAAAAAGGTTGGGTTAAATGTGGAAGACATCCAGTCAGTTCTGCCTTCCTTTCCTGGAGCAAAAGCCTGTGCAGCCAGTATCTCTCCAGGACTCCTTAAAGACATCAGGTAAAGAACCTCCTCAGATCAGCTGATCACCTACCAGTTGGAGTGTTGGGCCAGTAACCGAAAGGTTGCTGGATTGAATCCCCAAGGTAAAAAGCTGTTGTTCTGCCCCTGAGCAAGG
>NC_042987.1:39914097-39944097 GCF_901001165.1 Salmo trutta | reverse complement strand
ATACTAGAACTCCAGTGCTCCCCCACAGCCTGGTTTATCCTGTGCCTCCTCCTCGGACCAGGCCTCCAGTGGGTCTCCCCATCCTGGTCTCTCCTGTGCCTCCTCCTAGGACCAGGCCACCAGTGTGTCTCCTCATCCTGGTCCGTCCTTTGCCTCCTCCCAGGACCAGGCCTCCAGTGGGTCTCCTCATCCTGGTCAAGCCTGTGCCTCCTCCACGGACCAGGCCTCCAGTGGGTCTCCCCATCCTGGTCAGTCCGGAGCCGCCAGAGCCGCCCGCCAGTCCGGAGCCGCCAGAGCCGCCCGCCAGTCCGGAGCCGCCAGAGCCGCCCGCCTGTCCGGAGCAGCCAGAGCCGCCCGCCTGTCCGGAGCAGCCAGAGCCGCCCGCCTGTCCGGAGCCGCCAGAGCCGCCTGCCAGCCTGGTGAGTCCTGTGCCTGCGCCCAGGGCCAGGCCTCCTTCATGTCTCCCCAGCCTGGTGAGTCCTGTGCCTGCGCCCAGGGCCAGGCCTCCTTCATGTCTCCCCAGCCTGGTGAATCCTGGGCCAGAGCAGCCATCGCCGCCCTCCAGCCGGGCGCAGCCATCGCCGCCCGCCAGCCGGGCGCAACCAAGGTCGCCCACCAGTCCTCCGGCACGGCCAGGGGCGCTACCTAAGTGGGCAACGCCGAGGGTGGAGCGGAGGCCACGTCCCGCACCTGAGCTGCCGCCGTAAGAAGGCCCCCCCGGACCCTCCCCTTCAGAGTCAGGTTTTGCGGCCGGAGTCCGCACCTTGGGGGGGGGGGGGGGGGGGGGGGGGGTACTGTAACGCCCTGGCCATAGAGAGGGGTTTTTTGTTCTTTATTTTGGTTAGGCCAGGGTGTTACATTGGGTGGGCGTTCTATGTTCATTTTCGATGTTGTCTGTTTCATTGATTTTGGCCGTGTGGCTTCCAATCAGGCACAGCTGTTGTTGGTTGTTGCTGATTGGGAGTCACACATAAGTGCCTGTTTTTCCGTTGGGGTTTTGTGGGTAATTGTTTCTGTTTCGTTTCGCACCTGACAGGACTGTTTTGGCTGTCGGTTTTCTTGTTTTTTGTATCGTGTTCTTAGGTTAATTAAATAACTATGATGAACACTAACTCCGCTGCGCCTTCGTCTACTCTCTCTCCCGACAGCCGTTACATACGTCTTCATTCTAATGTCTCTAGAATACTAGTCATTCAGGACAGCACACTGAGCGGAGCTCTTACAGGATGTAACTACCCCAGAAGTCCCGACCCCCTTATTTTGTCCAATCAACTGTCACGACCCCCTTATTCTGACCAATCAACAGTCCCGACCCCCATATTTTGTCCAATCAACAGTCACGACCCCATCATTCTGCCCGATCAACATTCCCAGTCTCATAACTCATCATTTTTATTTACTGTTACAATTTTTTTCTATATTATTATATTATATATACTATACTGTATACTATATATTATATTCTACATCTATATTTTTTTACTTTTTAACTCTGCATTGTAAGGGCTCGTAAGCATCTCATAGTAAAGTCTACCACTGCTGTATTCGGCGCATGTAGATGACATGTGACAAATAACATTTGATTTGATGACCCCATAATTCTGTCCAACCAACAGAAAGGGAGGGAGAAGCAGGGAGTCTGACTGATGCTCACCTGACTAGCGATAAATCTGGTCCCAGATCTATTGGTGTCACAGTCAACTCATTTGACTAACAGAGAGTTCACACCACACAAGCAGCACTGGCCTAGCCACACTAGCCTTGCCCTGGGGGCGGCAGGTAGCCTCGTGGTTAGAGCGTTGGGCTAGTAACCAGAAGGTTGCTGGATTGAATACATGAGCTGACAAGATAAAAATCGGTCGTTCAGCCAGAGCAAGGCAGTTAACCAACTGTTCCCCGGGCGCCGAACACGTGGATGTCGATTAAGGCAGCCCCCCTCCACACCTCACTGATTCAGAGGGGTTGGGTTAAATTCAGTTGAAGGAATTCAGTTGGACAACTGACTAGGTACCCCCATTTCCCTTTCCCCCATGTGGAAGCTAACAAGCAACCTAGGTATCAATAGCCATTGTCAGCCAATCCAGTAGAGGCTGGAAGCTATATAGAGTTTTGATTGGTCACACATCAGGATATCGCAGAGGATTTAAATAAAGTTCAGCTTTCCCCAACATTAGTTCAGCCCTGTTCAGCTCCCTCGCCCACGCTCGCAACGCTCAACGGTCCCCCCGCCCTCTCCGCTTCTCTCGCTTTCCTTCCATTGAAAGTGAACGGCTTGCAAAGTTTCACTGTGTGATGCAGCTGTATAGTGTGAACACACTGTATTGGCAAGTCAGTTAAGAACACATTTTTATTTACAGAATTGTAAAAAGAATTGTCATGTCACACATGTAGACTGATCACAGATCTGTTGGTGTCACAGCCAACTGTTCTGACTAACAGAATAGTCATGTCAGGCCTCCCGAGTGGCGCAGTGGTCTAAGGCACCGCATAGCAGTGCTAGCTCTGCCACTAGAGATTCTGGGTTTGAGTTCAGGCTCTGTTGCAGCCTACCGCGACCGGGAGACCCATGGAGTGGCACACAATTGGCCCAGCGTCGTCTGGGTTGGCAGAGGGTTTGGCCGGCAGGGATGTCCTTGTCCCATTGCGCACTAGCGACTCCTGTGGCGGGCTGGGCGCAGTGCACGCTTACGCGGTCGCCAAGTGTATGGTGTTTCCTCTTGACACGTTGGTTCAGGATGGCTTCCGTTTTAAAGTGGACATTGTGTCAAGAAGCAGTGAGGCTTGGCTGGGTCGTGTTTCAGAGGACGCACGGCTCTCGACTTTCGACTCTCCCGAGTCCGTATGAGAGTTGCAGTGATGAGACAAGACAGTAACTACCAATTGGATACCACGAAATTGGGGAGAAAAAGGAGTAAAAAATAAAAATTATTGTAATGTCACACCTGTAGACTGGTTCCAGATCTGTTGGTGTCACAGCCAACTATTGTAACAGAATTGAAGTATCACACCTGTTGACTGGTCCCAGATCTGTTTCTGGCTAAATGTTTAAGCACACTTACTTCTTCCTGGCGCAGGTTCGTGGGACGCTCTTAAAGGGGTACACACAAATGAACCATCATGAGTAAGGAACTATCAAAAACTATGTATGATTTTCAAATAAACCCTATTTAATCTATTACATTTTTTTCTTTTTTAAGATTTACTTGGGGTGGCAAGTAGCCTAGTGGTTAGAGCGTTGGACTAGTAATCGAAAAGTTGCAAGATGAAATCCCTGAGCTGACGAGATAAAAATCTGTTGTTCTGCCCCTGAAACGATGCAGTTAACCCATTGTTTCAAGGCTGTCGTTGAAAATAAGAATTTGTTCTTCACTGACTTGCTTAGTTAAATAAATCTCCAACCTCTTCTGACTCAGGTTGGTTGCCAAGTCAACCAATAAAAGGAACATTTGAGGTGCTCTTCATCAATTCAGTTGATTATTATAATGTACTTTAGATTTCGTCATATTAGGAGTTGCTACCATTATCCAAATGCCCAGCTTGTACTGAGGACAATTATTTTTTTTTTTATCCAAATACTGTGCTTTTGATCTGAACTGGGAACACACGAAAACACTAAAAAAGCTCAGAAATATACAAAAAGTTCAGAAAGAGACAAAAAAAAAGCTCAGAAACAGACTAAAAAAGCCCAGATAGACAGATTTCTGATTCCACTAAACTGCACAACGAAAAGAAAGAACAAACATCTAATAATCTTGACTTTAATATCTTCCAGATTTTCTCCAGATTTCATCAAACTCAGTCTTTGTGGGAGCAAGGAGCAGAGCGGAGTGAGAAAAACATTTATTTTCCATTATTGTGAGCAGACAGATGCCATGTGTAGATGGAATATTAATTCTGCCTGCTTTTTCCCAGCAGTCAGTGCTTCAGTCCAAAAATGCACCCTATTCCCTATATAGTGCACTACTTTTGACCAGAGCCCTATGGCACCCTATTCCCTATATAGTGCACTACTTTTGACCAGAGCACTATGGCACCCTATTCCCTATATAGTGCACTACTTTTGACCAGGACCCTATGGGGATCTGGTAGTGTGGGGTATAGGGTGCCCTTTAATATGCAGACCCAGTAACTCACTAAAACCAAATAACATTTTGAAATTTCTGCCCTCCTCTCTCCGTTCCTCCTACCTTTCCTCTCTCCTTTCCTTTCTTCTCTGATACCCCTCTTCCACATACTCTCTCCTGTGTGTGTGTGTGTGTGTGTGTGTGTGTGTGTGTGTGTGTGTGTGTGTGTGTGTGTGTGTGTGTGTGTGTGTGTGTGCATGTGAGCTCACATCACATCCTCTCTCCATTCCCATCAGCAGCTGGTAATAACAGCACAGAGAGTCTTGGACCGTTACCTCACAGTACTACTGGGGTCTGTTAGACAGTCTGTTACCTCACAGTACTACTGGGGTCTGTTAGACAGTCTGTTACCTCACAGTACTACTGGGGTCTGTTAGACAGTCTGTTACCTCACAGTACTACTGGGGTCTGTAAGTCTGTTACTTCACAGAAGAGGAGAGGAGAGGAAAATAGATGGGGAGAGGGGAGAAGAGCAGAGGGGGAGCAGAGAGGAGAGGAGAGGAGAGGAGAGGAGAGGAGAGGAGGAGCAGAGAAAAGAGGAGAGGAGAGGAGCAGAGAAAAGAGGAGAGGAGCAGAGAGGAAAGGAGAGGAGAGGAGAGGGGGAGCAGAGAGGAGTAGAAATGCTTGTAGAGTGGTGAAAGATCCATCTGTCCCAGTTTATAGATACCATTTTAGACAGAATGTCCTGTGCAGAGTTCCATAGTGATTCCATAGTCAGGACTCTCCTGCTTCAGGGGATTTGCTAACCTGCCCATTACCCTAACATACAGACAACCAACTACTAACAGAAAAAGAACCGATAATCCAGCCATGAATGAATTATAGCATACAGGCTACAGAACAGATGACTACAGCTTCAGAACATCTTGTGTCTTTCATTTGAACAAGAGAGGAGAAGAGAAAGAGGAACAAACAAGCCATTGGTTGGTTATGAGGTCCAGTCCGGACTGGTTAGTACGCTCAGTGGCAATATCACTAAAACAGCTGCGAGCAGCGGGCCAACACAAAGCACACACTGATCACATTTTTCCCCAGCCTCAGCCTTTCTTCGCCTTCACTCTGCTCTGCCTCCTATTCCCCTCCTCTCCGTTACAGATTTAACACCTGCTTAGACAATCAGCCCAGCAGCGGTGAGGCAGCCATATGTGGAACAGAACGGATGAGAGTCAAGTTTATACCTGCACGATAACACGTTCAAGTGCCTCAAATACTTCCATCTTGTTCCTAAGAGAGTATAGTTCGCCTCAATACTTCCATCATGTTTCTAAGAGAGTATTGTTCGCCTAAATACTGTCATCGTGTTCCTCAGAGAGTATAGTTCACCTCAATACTTCCATCATGTTTCTAAGAGAGTATTGTTTGCCTAAATACTGTCATCTTGTTCCTCAGAGAGTATAGTTCCCCTCAATACTTCCATCATGTTTGTAAGAGAGTATTGTTCGCCTAAAACCTTCCATCTTGTTTCTAATAGAGTATCCGCTAGGAGTACAACTATTGGCTCTTTCCAACGTTGGGAAACAATTGTTTATGACGTTGAAATGGTTCAACTGACTGTGACTAGATCGTTATCATGAAGACAAAGAACACATCCAATCAGGTCTTCACTGTTTGCTCTATGCCTGACTAATTTACAGGACGGTGATTACCTGATTAGTTTACAGCACGGTGATTACCTGATTGATTTACAGCACAGTGATTACCTGACTGATTTACAGCACGGTGATTACCTGATTGATTTACAGCACGGTGATTACCTGATTGATTTACAGCACAGTGATTACCTGATTGATTTACAACACAGTGATTACCTGATTGATTTACAGCACAGTGATTACCTGACAGATTTACAGCACGGTGATTACCTGACTGATTTACAGCACGGTGATTACCTGATTGATTTACAGCACGGTGAATACCTGATTGATTTACAGCACGGTGATTACCTGATTGATTTACAGCACGGTGATTACCTGATTGATTTACAGCACGGTGAATACTTGATTGATTTACAGCACGGTGATTACCTGACTGATTTACAGCACGGTGATTACCTGATTGATTTACAGCAGGGTGATTACCTGATTGATTTACAGCACGGTGATTACCTGATTGATTTACAGCACGGTGAATACCTGATTGATTTACAGCACGGTGATTACCTGATTGATTTACAGCACGGTGATTACCTGACTGATTTACAGCACGGTGATTGCCTGATTGATTTACAGCACGGTGATTACCTGACTGATTTACAGCACGGTGATTGCCTGATTGTTTTACAGCACGGTGATTACCTGATTGATTTACAGCACGGTGATTACCTGACTGATTTACAGCACGGTGATTACCTGACTGATTTACAGCACGGTGATTGCCTGATTGTTTTACAGCACGGTGATTACCTGACTGATTTACAGCACGGTGATTACCCGACTGATTTACAGCACGATGATTACCTGACTGATTTACAGCACGGTGATTACCTGACTGATTTACAGCACGGTGATTACCTGATTGATTTACAGAATGTCTATCAATTAGTATCAATTAGTCGTCATAACGACGCTAAGACCAATCCCATCGGTGTACTGCAGCTTCCCGCCAGAAGCACCTCCGGCGTCAACTGTCACAGGCCGTGTTCACGAATGGCACCCATTCCCTATGAACCCCGGGTAAAAGTATTACACCGTGTAGGGTGCCGTTTGGCACACAGCCAAGGTGGTTCACTGATTTAGTAATGCTGTGTTCTTCACCAAATAAATCCTCTAGCACCTTTATTGATCAACCCGAAAGGTAATAGCTGACGGCGTTACCTGTCTGTCAATACTTTAAGTGTGTCAGACTACCACACTAACGTATCAATACTGAACTTCAAATATTTGAGACTAAAATAACTTCATATTAGAAGACGACACAATGGTCGCATTATTCATTGTGTTACAATCGTACCTTGAGAGTACTGTGTTGCAATAGAGACAACATATTTGCCTCGATTCCATTATATTACTCAAAATAACAATAACACATAAGACTTGTTCTTAAATCAATTATCTTAAAACGGCATTGTTGGTTAATAAGGGCTTGTAAGTAAGCATTTCACTCTAAGGTCCACCACACCTGTTGTATTTGGTGCATGTGACAAATAAAAATAGATTTGATTTGTTATTGGTTAACGGATGAAGTTTTGCTGGCCTCGTTTTCAACAGCTGCGTTTGTGAACACTTGTCTACCTTGGAGGGGCTGTGCAGCATGAGTTTTTGGCTAAACGGCTAAAAACCCCGAGCCTCGATCCTCGGTCACCGCACTATAACCAACACCCTTCTATTACAGGGGATTTCACTCTGACTTTCTCTGGCTGGTCAGTAGCGTGCAGCTTGCATACAAAAAAAGAAAGATATGAATCAACAAACCCAAGGCTACTCAGTAGAGTTGTATTTAGCCGTTCCTGTAAGCAGGAAGTCGTCCTACTGTGCATAATGAGGTGAAGAATGATGTCATATTACTGAGTCTACCTTTAAGCACAATCATCTGGCAACAAAACACAAAAGCAGCTTTTCACTGTGTTAAACAATGACATCTATATCCTCCTACAAACAGGAGAAGAACAATATTTAGAGGAACTTGAAGGTTAATGACTAGTCTATACTCTCTTGGGTGATATTTAGATTTACTATTCTCTTAGAAAGACGGAAGTATTTAGGGGAACTATACTCTGTCAGGAACAAGATGGAAGTATTTAGGGGAACTATACTCTGTCAGGAACAAGATGGAAGTATTTAGGGGAACTATACTCTCTTAGAAACAAGATTGAAGTATTTAGGGGAACTATACTCTCTGAGGAACAAGATGGAAGTATTTAGGGGAACTATACTCTCTGAGGAACAAAGATATGAATCAACAAACCCAAGGCTATTAAAGTTGAAGTGGAAATGATTACAGCTGAAGAAATATCTCTCATCTCTGTCCAAAATGGCACCCCATTCTCTATATAATGCATTTCGGGCCCTGGTTAAAAGTAGTGTACTATATAGGGTATAGGGTGCCAGTTGGGACCGCCTTCCAATGTGCGAACCAGGTCTCCCCCTGGCACAAACAAAATCATTTTCTCTTGTCATTGTTTCTAAACAGAGGAAAAAGAGGCCAAATTGCTCTATAATTCCACTCAGTTTAGTGTAATTTACATTCAAACAAAGAACACCCACATCACGCCAAACCTGGCCTCAAGACAGTTAAACATTTAAAATATCCGTGGTGGGGAGAGTCCCAATGCTAATTAGCTAAATGCTAACCCTTCATTTTGTACTGTATGGTTAAGTGCATAAATAGCTGGCTAGCTGTCCATACATGTAGGCAACATATTTTCAGTTTAGTGTGTCACTCTCAATATCAAGACAGGTACTATGACAGTGTGACAGACTGGGGCTATTGTCTTGTCAGCTAGTGTATCATACTGTAGTATAGCTTGTCGCTCATAGTTTCCTTAGACCTCACAACTACCAGTCTGTGGTAAAGCTTGGTTAAGAGATAAGGAGAATGATCAGATGTCTATTATTAGGAGTAATTAGAGAAATACTGGTGGTCCATTTGCGGATATCATTAAATAATCCAAGCTACATCAAGGCATTTCTTCAAGCTGGGTTCACAGCTAAGGTATACTGTCAGACCTTCAGTATTATCACGTCAAGAGTAATGAGAGCTATACTGGTCAATTTGCTCTTTAATGTATGTTAGGATTGGATCTTGTGAAACAATACTTCTTGGATGCTTCTGAACTAAATCGTTCAGGCCATAATCATCTCATAACTCTACCAATTAAATTCAGAATTCCTATTTCTTGACATTCTCAGGTTTTGCACCCCATGAGTCCCCTTGTCCTCTAGTGACTCAAAATAAAGACATTTTGTAGTAGTAAAACTGACAGTTATTCAGTGACAATATCATTCATGACTGAAAACTCTCTGCACTTTCTATGTCACAAACAACCCCCATGTCAAAAATAAATTATCCGTAATATGCTCCCTCATATAATTTTCTTATTTCAGACTTCTATGTAGACTTTGTTCTCAATTCCTACCACTCTTTTAGGGGGAAAAAAACTAATTTAAAGTCATACACAACTGGCATTTTCCCTTGACACGACACAGTTCAGGGCTCTATCCAAGTGCAGAAAGCCAAGTACTGTTGTTATATAGTCCATAAAACCATTTATGAAAGAATTGTATGAAAGTCAAATAAAGAAACTGGCTTTTGAAGACAAATTAACTTTACAACTCCTAACATTACTCACTGCCAGTAGACTCCAATGCATGCTGAATAATAGTATCATAGTGGTGTGGGGGCTGTGCTTTGGCAAAGTGGGTGGGGTTATATCCTGCCTGTTTGGCCCTGTCCGGGGGTATCATCGGATGGGGCCACAGTGTCTTCTGATCCCTCCTGTCTCAGCCTCCAGTATTTATGCTGCAGTAGTTTATGTGTCGGGGGGCTAGGGTCAGTCTGTTACATCTGGAGTATTCTCTTGTCTTATCCGGTGTCCTGTGTGAATGTAAATATGCTCTCTCTAATTCTCTCTTTGTTTCTTTCTTTCTCTCGGAGGACCTGAGCCCTAGGACTACCTGGCATGATGACTCCTTGCTGTCCCCAGTCCACCTGGCCATGCTGCTGCTCCAGTTTCAACTGTTCTGCCTGCGGCTACGGAACCCTGACCTGTTCACCGGACGTGCTTGTTGCACCCTCGACAATTACTATGATTATTATTATTTGACCATGCTGGTCATTTACGAACATTTTAACATCTTGACCATGTTCTGTTATAATATCCACCCGGCACAGCCAGAAGAGGACTGGCCACCCCTCATAGCCTGGTTCCTCTCTAGGTTTCTTCCTAGGTTTTTGGCCTTTCTCAGGAGTTTTTCCTAGGGAGTTTTTCCCAGCCACCGTGCTTCTTTCACATGCATTGCTTGCTGTTTGGGGTTTTAGGCTGGGTTTCTGTACAGCACTTTGAGATTTCAGCTGATGTACGAAGGGCTATATAAATAAATTTGATTTGATTTGATTTGATCATTGAGACCAACTGTTATGCAGTATGCCTCCAATAAGATCCATCCACATTCATCTACTGTATGTCAGTGATCACCAAGGAATTCCTAGTCGATCGCCAAACATTTTACTTATTTTGCGTTGTTGGCGGTAGGTGCACTTGATTCAGCAGCCCTAGTGCTGTTGGCGGTAGGTGCACTTGATTCAGCAGTCCTAGTGCTGTTGGCGGTAGGTGCACTTGATTCAGCAGCCCTAGTGCTGTTGGCGGTAGGTGCACTTGATTCAGCAGCCCTAGTGCTGTTGGCGGTAGGTGCACTTGATTCAGCAGCCCTAGTGCTGTTGGCGGTAGGTGCACTTGATTCAGCAGCCCTAGTGCTGTTGGCGGTAGGTGCACTTGATTCAGCAGCCCTAGTGCTGTTGGCGGTAGGTGCACTTGATTCAGCAGCCCTAGTGCTGTTGGCGGTAGGTGCACTTGATTCAGCAGCCCTAGTGCTGTTGGAACACTTGATTCAGCAGCCCTAGTGCTGTTGGTGGTAGGTGCACTTGATTCAGCAGTCCTAGTGCTGTTGGCGGTAGGTGCACTTGATTCAGCAGCCCTAGTGCTGAAGGTAGAACTGAAGGTAGAACTCCGCTGGGCCAGAGAGCAAATCAAAGTGCACCTATAGGCCTACCGCTGGCCAATCAGATAGCTCAGATCACCGCGTCTGTACAGTTTCCTTGAGCCATAGATTGTAAAAAGAAGAATCGGACGCACGGCAAAGTTGCTACTTTGAGATGTAAAAACTTTTAAAACCATGACTAGAGAGAGACTCAAACAGATATGCTGTTTGTATGAGTAAGTTCATGGTAAATTACTATTCAGCATTGTCAATACTTTGTTCAACACTTTTATGAGACATAAATAGCGTGTTCTCCCTACTTCCACTCATGCTACAACCAGCACTGCAGCTGTAATGAATGAGTAGAGCAAAGTGTTCTGATATGCTTGTGTTGTTATCATTAGTGGCTTGTGGCTTTTTTTAATATCGAGGAATATTTCACTTTCTCTGGTCACAGCAGTAACAACATGAATTGGTGCATGAGACAGAAATAATGCAGTGCGACTTGAGTTTCACCATCAGCTGGAAGACTGTGTCCCGTTTTCTCAGCGGAGGGAGGGAGAGCGGAGGGACAGTGAGTCGGGGGAGAGGCAGCTTCGCCTCTGCTCCCTCCCCTCAGACTGACTATCAGATGCAGGCCGTCAGTCCAGTAGAAAAAAATGAGTAATACAACAAACTATATATATAATTTCAAAATGGTCTCAGAAGAACAACATTGGCAGGGCAATTCAAGTATAGCCAATATGTAGTGATAATGTATTGGGCCTATAGCCTACTGCACATACCTCAATGCTACAGATCTGTTTTTAATTGGTTAATGTTGCATAGGATTATGTTTTTTAAGTCATGTTTAAAATAAATCTGAGGGGTAGATCTCGGCTTGCATTTTCACTCATAAAGTGATCTTGACTCAGAAAAGGTTGTTGACCACTCATCTACATCATGTGTCCAGCTGAATCAACAAATTACTGCCTTCATATCATAGGCCTGCAGTTTAATCGGCTAATAGCCACAGCACACCAAACCTTCACAAAAGTTGCTAAACTTTAGTAAGGTAATATTAAAAGTAAGTCAAGTCATTGTTTATAGTGAAAAGACGAGCAGGATATTATATTGTGGCAAACACAACATTACAGTTGGAACTTTATTTGGCAAAGAAAATGGCGGCAACAGAATGAAACAAAACATTTGCGACCTGGTTTAAACCTTCACAAAAGTTTTGAACAGGCTGTATTGCAGCAATTACCAAGAAAGGCTAGTGCCTATCATAGCCAACACTTGACACCTAATAATAGGCTGATGATATTTATTAAATAACAGACCTACTTATAACCCATCTTTAACTAAATATGGAGCACCCAATTAAAAATACAGATCAAACTTAACATGGTTTTGTCAACGAAAATGTCTCAACAGAATGAAACAAAACACGTATTGCATATTTAAAGAATTGGTTTGTATTAATTAATAGGCCTACAATAATAACAAGGATATACAACAATAATAATAATGCAAATTATTATAAATACTAAAACATATAATAATAATAAAGTTCCAAAATTGCATCCTACCTGAATAACGAGTTGCACAATAGCCTGCTTTGGCCACGCCAAAATTCTTCTCATCTTTGTCCACTACAATATTAAAACTTTTCCATACAGAGGACATTCCCCTTGTAGCAGGGCTCCAGATTAACATTGGTGGCACCAGCCCATGATTTTGGTCGTACCAATTTGTTTTTGCAGCATCACGAATTAGAACTAATGAGTAGGCTTCTCATCTTCTAAAATCATTCACAGCTTTGTGCAACCTAATCCAGTGATCGTCATGTATTGTGGGTAGACAATTAGGCTCTTGATGTTATATTTTACTGTTAAAATACTGCTTCAGAAGGATTTTTATATATATATATATATATATATATATATACTGCTCAAAAGAATAAAGGGAACACTTAAACAACACATCCTAGATCTGAATGAAAGAAATAATCTTATTAAATACTTTTTTCTTTACATAGTTGAATGTGCTGACAACAAAATCACACAAAAATAATCAATGGAAATCCAATTTATCAACCTATGGAGGTCTGGATTTGGAGTCACACTCAAAATTAAAGTGGAAAACCACACTCCAGGCTGATCCAACTTTGATGTAATGTCCTTAAAACAAGTCAAAATGAGGCTCAGTAGTGTGTGTGGCCTCCACGTGCCTGTATGACCTCCCTACAATGCCTGGGCATGCTCCTGATGAGGTGGCGGATGGTCTCCTGAGGGATCTCCTCCCAGACTTGGACTAAAGCATCCGCCAAGTCCTGGACAGTCTGTGGTGCAACGTGGCGTTGGTGGATGGAGCGAGACATGATGTCCCAGATGTGCTCAATTGGATTCAGGTCTGGGGAACGGGCGGGCCAGTCCATAGCATCAATGCCTTCCTCTTGCAGGAACTGCTGAATGACTCCAGCCACGAGGTCTAGCATTGTCTTGCATTAGGAGGAACCCAGGGCCAACCGCACCAGCATATGGTCTCACAAGGGGTCTGAGGATCTCATCTCGGTACCTAATGGCAGTCAGGCTACCTCTGGCGAGCACATGGAGGGCTGTGCGGCCCCCCAAAGAAATGCCACCCCACACCATGACTGACCCACCGCCAAACCGGTCATGCTGGAGGATGTTGCAGGCAGCAGAACGTTCTCCACGGCGTCTCCAGACTCTGTCACGTCTGCCACGTGCTCAGTGTGAACCTGCTTTCATCTGTGAAGAGCACAGGGCGCCAGTGGCGAATTTGCCAATCTTGGTGTTCTCTGGCAAATGCCAAATGTCCTGCACGGTGTTGGGCTGTAAGCACAACCCCCACCTGTGGACGTCGGGCCCTTATACCACCCTCATGGAGTCTGTTTCTGACCGTTTGAGCAGACACATGCACATTTGTGGCCTGCTGGAGGTCATTTTGCAGGGCTCTGGCAGTGCATCTCCTGCTCCTCCTTGCACAAAGGCGGAGGTAGCGGTCCTGCTGCTGTGTTGTTGCCCTCCTACGGCCTCCTGCACGTCTCCTGATGTACTGGCCTGTCTCCTGGTAGCGCCTCCATTCTCTGGACACTACGCTGACAGACACAGCAAACCTTCTTGCCACAGCTCGCATTGATGTGCCATCCTGGATGAGCTGCACTACCTGAGCCACTTGTGTGGGTTGTAGACTCCATCTCATGCTACCACTAGAGTGAAAGCACCACCAGCATTCAAAAGTGACCAAAACATCAGCCAGGAAGCATAGGAACTGAGAAGTGGTCTGTGGTCCCCACCTGCAGAACCACTCCTTTATTGGGGGTGTCTTGCTAATTGCCTATAATTTCCACCTGTTGTCTATTCCATTTGCACAACAGCATGTGAAATTTATTGTCAATCAGTGTTGCTTCCTAAGTGGACAGTTTGATTTCACAGAAGTGTGATTGACTTGGAGTTACATTGTGTTGTTTAAGTGTTCCCTTTTTTTTTTTGAGCAGTGTTTATAAGTCGAAACTCAAAACACATTAGGTAGATCAGTAACTCTACCCACCCATAGTAGCAATGTATTAATCTAAGAGTACATTTTACTTTTAATGTCCCAAAAACTTTGCAGTTATAGCCAACCGTCCAATGAGACCTAAGCACCGCAATGGCCAATACACATTTTGTGCACTCTGTATCTCAAAGCCATATCAAATATGTTTCTTAAATAGTTGATATTGAGCTCAAATTTGACAGTTGAGAAATAAAAAGTAAACCAACAGAAAGCTGAGAACATCTTCTCTCCTTCTGTGATAATACGATAGGTGTGTCTTCCCAGGAATGTTTTGACTTTAAAATGTTATACAATCAGAACACTTTTCTTTCTCCCGGGGGATATTTTGTTCGTGCCTGGGAAAGGAGAGAGAGAGTGGCTCGCTAGAGATAGCAGCAGGCCCCTGAGAAACAGGTACATGGGCAGGCAGACATTTTCATTAAAGAATCACGAGGATAATGGAAAGGAAAGGGGGGATACCTAGTCAATTGTACAACTGAATGCCTTCAACTGAAATGTGTCTTCCGCATTTAACCCAACCCCTCTGAATCAGAGAGGTGTGGGGGGGGGGCTGCCTTAATCCACTTTACAATTTGACCGAATCATGGTTTTAGCCTCCTAAAAAAATAAGACATTTTAGTGAGACGAATGAATGTGCAGCCTGCACCGATGCAACCAATGCATTTTTTTAATCTCCCACCACCAGGTGTCAAAGGGTCGCAAAATGCAACTAAATGGTGGCAGTCTGGAGCCCTGGCTAGTAGGCTTTTCCCTCTCTAACTTTAGTTTTCCTTCAATGAAAAAGGCCTCCATCTTTACAATCAACAGTAGCCTAGGCCAAGGCTCCTCTCTCACTCCCTCTCTCTCCTCAGCAGCAGGGGGAGCCACAAAAAATTTTTCCCAGCTACAATTTTATTAATCAGCTTTTCAGTATTTTATCGTCCAAAAGCCGGAAATTACCAGCTAACAGAAACCATTTTCCCCAATGGTTTTCCATAGCCTCCTTACACACACCACGCTGCGCTCTGTCCATAGTGCTGACACAGCACAGCAGAATTACAGATTTTGCGCCAACCTGTCAATCAATCATTTTAACTTTTTTTGCTATTTTTATATAGGGACTAAGCCCCCTTTTGCCCCGGGTACAGGCCTGTCCCAAAAAGACAGCAGTCCAACATTTGCTGCATACTATCCATACATAAAATCAACAACTCAATGGCACAGTAAGCAACGGCCAATGTCCTTACAATTTTCACACAATTTCACAGTATTGTTACAACCTCATAGTGTGGAAATATATATAAAAGACAGGTAAATCATGTTTTTGACTACACTGGGCCTTTAATGTTCTTACCTCAAAAACTTCTTCATCCAGAATCCTGGTTCCAAAGACAACGATGCCGTCAGTGTTGATGGCCGCCCCGTCGCTCCTCTTCAGTGGCCTGCTCAGCTTCTTCTTACAATCCACAATGATGGTCACACTCTTCTTCTCCACACTGATGGCCACGCGATGCCATCTATACATGGACAGAGGAGGAAGTGGGTTAGAGAAATATGAGAGATTTGGAGGAGAACATGAAACGTATGTGGTGTATTTGTTGATGTTGAATGGTAAAACCTGAGCACAGGATAGACATTTACAGTCTGGTATAGTCAGAGATTATCTACTGTCTGATATAGTCAGAGATTATCTACCGTCTGGTATAGTCAGAGATTATCTACAGTCTGGTATAGTCAGAGATTATCTACAGTCTGGTATAGTCAGAGATTATCTACCGTCTGGTATAGTCAGAGATTATCTACAGTCTGGTATAGTCAGAGATTATCTACAGTCTGGTATAGTCAGAGATTATCTACAGTCTGGTATAGTCAGAGATTATCTACAGTCTGGTATAGTCAGAGATTATCTACTGTCTGCTGTAGTCAGAGATTATCTACTGTCTGATATAGTCAGATATTATCTACAGTCTGGTATAGTCAGAGATTATCAACAGTCTGGTATTAGTCAGAGATTATCTACCGTCTGGTATAGTCAGAGATGATCTATAGTCAGAGATTATCTACCGTCTGGTATAGTCAGAGATGATCTATAGTCAGAGATGATTTACAGTCTGGTATAGTCAGAGATTATCTACCGTCTGGTATAGTCAGAGATGATCTACAGTCTGGTATTAGTCAGAGATGATCTACCGTCTGGTATAGTCAGAGATTATCTAAAGTCTGGTATAGGCAGAAATTATCTACCTTCTGGTATAGGCAGAAATTATCTACCTTCTGGTATAGTCAGAGATTATCTACAGTCTGGTATTAGTCAGAGATGATCTACAGTCTGGTATAGTCAGAGATTATCTACAGTCTGGTATAGTCAGAGATGATCTACAGTCTGGTATAGTCAGAGATTATCTACAGTCTGGTATAGGCAGAAATTATCTACCTTCTGGTATAGTCAGAGATTATCTACAGTCTGGTATTAGTCAGAGATTATCTACCGTCTGGTATTAGTTTGGGGCGGCAGGTAGCCTAGTCGTTAGCGCTTTGGACTAGTAACCGAAAGGTTGCAAGTTCAAATCCCTGAGCTGACAGGGTACAAATCTGTCATTCTGCCCCTGAACAGGCAGTTAACCCACTGTTCCTAGGCTGTCATTGAAAATAAGAATTTGTTCTTAACTGACTTGCCTGGTTAAAATAAAATAAATAAATAGTCAGAGATGATCTACCGTATGGTATAGTCAGAGAGATGCCAACAGATTTAAAACTAGGTTGTTCTTGTTGAAGATAATTTGATCTTCTCAGAAAAATTCCTAGTTAGACAAACAATAAAACAATAAAATTACAGTAATTGAAACAGGCTTAGTCTACTTTACAAGTTTTGGAAAACAGATAAATCAACTACAGACATTGAAGTCACATACCAATGCAGCATTTAATTTCACTGTAGACAATTGTATCAGGCACGTTTTCGCAAAATGTTTCATATTAGCAAAGAGTTCACGGTCAGAATATTAATGTTAGTTAGATAATTTATGAAGCTCAAACTCTTTTATTTGGATAGTTAAGTACACATCAACAACACAGACAGCTGTAAATAATTTGGCAAAAACTATTTGTAATTAAAACCCTGCCAAATAAATAATTGGGTTACTCAAAAATACAACCATCCCACAGTTATATTCCTTATGTTTTCAATAACTAAACAATGAAGCATATAAATCTAATAATTGTGCATTTTCAGTGATTTGTTTGGGTCTGCTTAGAAGCCTTAAATATGTTCTTGAGAATTCAGAACACTTAGATCCGGTCACCCATCTTGTAAAACATGGCTTATTGTGCATTTGGAAAGTATTCAGACTCCTTGACTTTTTCCACATTTTGTTACGTTACAGCCTTATTCTAAAATGAATTTTAAAAAAAAGAAAAAAATCTCATCAATCTACACATAATACCCCATAATGACATCACAATACCCCATAATGACATCACAATACCCCATAATGACATCACAATACCCCATAATGACAAAGCAAAAACTGGTGTTTCCAAACCTCTTTCATTCAAGATTGATGAAGGCTACTGTGTCACAATCCTGTCTCGGAGCTCTATGGACAATTCCTTCAACCTCATGGCTTGGTTTTTGCTCTGACATGCACTGTCAACTGTGAGACCACATATAGACAGGGCTGTGCCTTTCCAAATCATGTCCAATCAATTGAATTTACCACAGGTGGACTCCAATCAAGTTGTAGAAACATCTCAAGGATGATCAATGGAAACAGGATGCACCTGAGCTCAATGTTGAGTCTCATAGCAAAGGGTCTGAATACTTATGTAAATATGTTTTTTTTTCTTCTGTTTTTAAAAACAGGTTTCTAAAAACAGGTTTTTAGAAATGTTTGCAAATGTATTAAAAATGTTTGCAAACATTTCTAAAAACCTGTTTTCGCTTTGTCATGATGGGTTATTGTGTGTAGAATGCTGAAGACATTTATTATTTATTTAATCAATTTTAGAATAAGACTGTAATGTCACAAAATGTGGAAAAAGTCAAGGGGGCTGAATACTTTCCGAATGGACTGTAGGTGGTATGGAGTATGTCTGCACTAAGAACTCAGTAAGGCCACAGACCCTCTCAGAAACATCTTACTGTCCTCCATGTACAACATCGAAAGCACAACAAGCATAAAACTGCACACCAATGAGCATCTTCTAACTTTTCGTAGGTTTAGGTTCAGTCACCAAGTGAAAGGACAAACTTCAGTTACTTACCTGAGGAAAGAGAAATCCTAAAACTGACCCAAACAGCGCCTAACCCTAATCCTAATCCTAACCCTAATCCTAACCCTCTCAAACCCTAATCCTAATCCTAACCCTAACCCTAATCCTAACCCTAACCCTCTCAAACCCTAATCCTAATCCTAACCCTAACCCTAATCCTAACCCTAACCCCAATCCTAACCCCAACCCTAACCCTAACCTTACCCCAACCCTAACCTAATCCTAACCCTAACCTTACCCCAACCCTAACCTAACCCTAACCTAACCCAACCCTAACCCTCTCAAACCCTAACCCTAATCCTAACCCTAATCCTAATCCTAACCCTAACCCTAACCCTAATCCTAATCCTAACCCTAACCCTCTCAAACCCTAATCCTAATCCTAACCCTAACCCTAACCCTAATCCTAACCCTAATCCTAACCCTAATCCTAATCCTAACCCTAACCTTACCCCAACCCTAACCCTAACCTTACCCCAACCCTAACCTAATCCTAACCCTAACCTTACCCCAACCCTAACCTAACCCTAACCTAACCCAACCCTAACCCTAACCCTAATCCTAACCCTAACCTTACCCCAACCCTAACCTAACCTAACCCTAATCCTAACCTTACCCCAACCCTAATCCTAACCCTAACCTAACCCCAATCCTAACCCTAACCCTACTCCTAACCTTACCCCAACCCTAACCCTAATCCTAACCCTAACCTTACCCCAACCCTAACCTTGTCCATAACATAAAAGGCCTTGCTCTGTGATACAGTAGTGATGAGTTACTCAGGTGTCTCAGACATCACTTACTTGCCATCAGCGAGGTTGATGGATCTAAACAATGGGTAATCCTCTGGGGCAGGTTTCCCATGTTGGTCTTCGTACAGGAAGACAGGAGAGCGTCCCACCTCCACACCCAGCTGCTGGACCCCCTGCTCATTATACACAGACAGCAGGAAGGACTGGCTGCCTGCCTTGGGCTTGATGGTGAACATCACTGAGAAGTCCTCTGGGAACACTCCTCCTGGTGAAAGAAGAAAAAGAAGAGAGAGGTTATTAATCTGATTGGTTAGAGAGCTTCATTTATTCATCTGATTGGTTAGAGAGGTTCATTTATTCATCTGATTGGTTAGAGAGGTTCATTATTCATCTGATTGGTTCTGTTTATTTGGATCCCCATTAGCTGCCAAACTCCTGGGTAATCATCAATGTGTAGCGCCAAAAGTGAAGGGAAGAATGTTAGAGGAGGGCGAACAACAAGAAGATAGGTTAGCTTAGCAATATGACATCATCAAAACCAGAAAAGTTAGAGAAGGTAGAGGTGGACGCAGTAACATGACATCATCAGACACAGAAGAGTTAGAAAGGATAGAGGTGGATGCAGTAATATGACATCATCAGACACAGAAGAGTTAGAGAGGATAGAGGTGGACGCAGTAAAATTACATCATCAGACACAGAAGAGTTAGAGAGGGTAGAGGTGGACGCAGTAATATGACATCATCAGACACAGAAGAGTTAGAGAGGATAGAGATGGACGCAGTAAAATGACATCGCCAGACACAGAAGAGTTAGAGATGTTAGAGGTGGACGCAGTAATATGACATCATTAGACACAGAAGAGTTAGAGAGGATAGAGGTGGACGCGGTAATATGACATCATCAGACACAGAAGAGTTCGAGAGGGTAGAGGTGGACGCAGTGATATGACATCATCAGACACAGAAGAGTTCGAGAGGATAGAGGTGGACGCGGTAATATGACATCATCAGACACAGAAGAGTTCGAGAGGATAGAGGTGGACGCAGTAATATGACATCTAAGGCTGGCAAAATTAAAGAATAACCCTATAACTGACGGATATGGATGGAGACCATCATGAAAATAAAATAACCGTTATAAACGCTGTATAAAAAATGTAATAACCGGGGACAAAAAGCTGCTTTTGAAGTCCAAAAGACAAAAAAGAAAACAAGGCTTCCGAAATGTAAAAAACAGACACTAGGCCTGCTAAATCAAGATTAATAATTATAATAATAAACTCAGCATAAAAAGAAATGGCCCTTTTTCAGGACCCTGTCTTTCAAAAATAATTTGTAAAAATACAAATAACTTCACAGATCTTCATTGTAAAGGGTTTAAACAGTTTCCCATGCTTGTTCAATGAACCATAAACAATTAATGAATATGCACCTGTGGAACGGTCGTTAAGACACTAACAGCTTACAGACGGTAGGCAATTAAGGTCACAGTTATGAAAACTTAGGACACTAAAAGATGCCTTTCTACTGACTCTGAAAAACGCCAAAAGAAAGATGCACAGGGTCCCTGCTCATCTGCATGAACGTGCCTTAGGCATGCTGCAAGGAGGCATGAGGACTGCAGATGTGGCCAGGGCAATAAATTGCAATGTCCGTACTGTGAGACGCCACACCAGATACTGACTGTTACTTTTGATTTTAAACCCCCCTCCCCTTTGTTCAGGGACACATTATTCAATTTCTCACATGTCTGTGGAACTTGTTCAGTTTATGTCTCAGTTGTTGAATCTTGTTATGTTCATACAAATATTTACACATGTAAATTTGCTGAAAATAAACGCAGTTGACAGTGAGTTTAGTAACGTTTAGTAACGTTTAGTGTGGAACAAACAGCTGACTGAAGACGGGGACGGCAGGGAAATCGTTTGGTTGAGTCTGTTTCTGCGGTAACATGGACTCTTAACAACGTGATGAAACTTTGTTGCTGAAACGAGCAAGGTGTTGTAGCAAACGAGTCTTCGGTTGTCTAGGCAACGCCCCCCCCCCCCTCCCTGCAGCAGCGCATGCAGTCAGGAGCGGTTATTTGTTATTTTGGTATATTTTATTAGGATCCCCCATTAGCTGTTGCAAAAGCAGCAGCTACTCTTCCCGGGGTTCCACACAAAACATGAAACATAATACAGAATGACACAAATTCCAGAACATCATTAGACAAGAACAGCTCAAGGACAGAACTACATACATTTTTTTTAAAACATATCAATGCATACACACAAACTATCGAGGTCAAATAGGGGAGAGTTGCGAGTTGTTGCTTTATCTGCTTTTTGAAACCCGGTTTGCTGTTTATTAGAGCAATATGAGATGGAATGGAGTTCCATGCAATAATAGTTCTATATAAAACTGTACACTTTCTTGAATTTGTTCTGGATTAGGGGACTATGAAAAGACCCCTGGTGGCATGTCTGGTGGGATACGTTATAACGGTGACCGGGGTCAATTTTCCTCACCAATAACCGTCCTCCAAAATTCCATGACCGTTACAGCCCTAATGACATCATCATATTTCTGGGAGACTTCCTGTTTATATCATTTTTGTTTTTGTTTTTACCTTTATTTAACAAGGCAATTTTAAGAACACATTCTTATTTACAATGACGGCCTACCCCGGCCAAACCCGGACGACGCTGGGCCAATTGTGCGCCGCCTTATGGGACTCCCAATCACGGCCGGTTGTGATTCAGCCTGGATTTTAAACAGGGACTGTAGTGACGCCTCTTGGCACTGAGATGCAGTGCCTTAGACCGCTGCGCCACTCGGGAGCCCAGAATTCAAGGCTTGTCTTTATTTACGCCCATCCTTGATGACACATTAACATAATAATGTCAATCTCATGGACTGTTAGCCCTCACACCCATAGCTTTGTCTACTTGAGAGGGGTTACATTTCCCTAGCTTCATCCTTTAGTTTACCAGACGATGTGGCAGGGTCAGGCTCGTAAAATTACAGATTTGTACCTTTAATTTTATCCCAATTATAGTAGATACTAATAACTTTAATTTAAGTTTAAATGTGTTCTTTGTTGCTGGGTACTTTAAGCACGTATAAGAGCAACTGGCTAATCTTGAAAGTCACAAGTGACCTAATTGGACCATTCGTTTTACAAGGTGTGTGAAAAGAGAACAATCCTAACAAATGTAGTTCTTTAACTAACCATTAAGTAGAATAAACGACTAATAGGTTTGCTGGTGATGATATAAAAGCTGAATTGTTCTCGTTTAGAGAACTCTGACAGACTGCCACTATTGCCAATTCAAATGGGAAACTGTACTCCACTCCATTCAATTGTATTTGAGCCTATTTGACTGAAATTCCCACTCTTTAAAACCAGTAATATTCCCAGGCAAATAATTTTTTTGGCCTAAAATCACAGAAAATCTCACTGTTCATTTAATCTCCTGGTATTTTGTGCCTTTATTTTTCTTTTGCTGTTTGGGCAATTTGGCAAAGCACCAACACTCACAGACGGAGGAAACAGTATTTAACAAGCCACTGTGTCTAGTAAAGTTGTATACAGTATCCTGCCAGTATGAGCCAAGTAGGCAACTAGAGTCTTTAACTGTCTATCTTTTCAACCAGAAAGAGGGCAAACAACTCCAACGGACAAGAATCAACTTTGTCCTTCGAGCTAATAAATGCTTGGTCGTTACCCTACGTGTCCTTATAGTATAGGCCTTATCATTCTGTATCTGCAGTCTTCCTTCATAAATTAACCATCTCAATTAACCTCCCTTATTCTCTCAATTCATTAATCCCTACAGTGTAGTCCCTATTCTATATGTTCATTAATCCCTACAGTGTAGGCCTGTCATGTCCTGACCAGTAAAAGGGGTTATTTGTTATTGTAGTTTGGTCAGGGCGTGGCAGGGGGTGTTTGTTTTGTGTGTTTCGGGGTTTTTGGTTTATGTTCTATGTTATCTATTTCTATGTGTTTATCTAGTTTTCTATTTCTATGTTGGGTTTTTGGCAATGACCTCCAATTAGAGGCAGCTGGTTGTCGTTGTCTCTAATTGGAGGCCATATTTAGTGGGGTTTGTTTTCACTTGTGTTTTGTGGGTGGTTATTTTCTGTTTAGCCTGTGTGCCTTATGAAACTGTTTCGTTGTTTTGTTATTTTTGTTTAAGTGTTCACTTTACTTCAAATAAGTTAAGTATGAGCACTTTACCCGCTGCGCCTTGGTCCAATCCTTACGACGCCTATGACAAGGCCCTATTCTATCAATTCAATCATCCCTACAGCGTAGTCCCTACACTCTCATTTATTCATCTATCTCTACAGGGTACATGAAGTACTTGCTGTATTCATACATTAAACATCTCAATTCCACCAATCAATAGAACTGAAACGTATCCCTGTTCCATATCTATCAACATCAGGTTAGACAGTGTTTTGTACCATTGCAGCTAATGACCTAGTTGTTGTATTCCCTCTGTTGTTCAATCAATCAAATTTCAATCAAATGTATTTATAAAGCACTTCTTACATCAGCTGATATCTCAAAGTGCTTTACAGAAACCCAGCCTAAAACCCCAAACAGCAAGCAATGCAGGTGTAGAAGCACAGTGGCTAGGGAAAAAACTCCCTAGAAAGGCCAGAACCTAGGAAGAAACCTAGAGAGGAACCAGGCTATGAGGGGTGGCCAGTCCTCTGTTGTTTTATTGTCAGTACTGTGGATTAACTGGTTTGAACAGTAAGCAGTTTAGGACAGTAGCATACCTCTATGGAGACCCCTTGGAAGTGTCCAAAATGGCGCCCTATTCCCTATGAGGTGCACAACATAGGGAATAGGGATACGGTGCCATCTGGAATTCAAACACTATCGAAGACGTTTCTGTCTTTCCAAAATGGCCTCTGATGAATTCTGATGTGTTTGTGAGACGCCCTATGGGACTCCTAATCACGGGCAAGATGTGATACAGCCTGGATTCAAACCAGGGACTGTAGTGACATCTCTTGCACTGAGATGCAGAGCCTTTAGACCGCTGCGCCACTCGGGAAGCGTGTGGTAAATCAATTTACGTGAGGTTTGATGTGTGTGTGTGTGTGTGTGTGTGTGTGTGTGTGTGTGTGTGTGTGTGTGTGTGTGTGTGTGTGTGTGTCTCCAGATCGGTTAAGTCACCTGGGAAGACTTGCTTGCTGGGAGCGCTGATCTGGGCCTGTTTCCCCACACGGAAGGCTATGTCAGGTTTAGATCCTCTCCGGTGAGCGCAGAAGCCCGTAGCTTTACGGACGCCATCCGGGGAGCTGTGGAAGTCCAGAACCTTGAGTACATCCACTGGGTCAGCTGTGAAGAGAGGACAGGGAGAAATGTTTTGTATTTTCACATGGTAAAAATAAAGAGTTTGTTCATATGGTAGCAGTATAGCAAATGTACTGTATTGTCGATTTTTTTATTGTTTTATTTTTTACCTCAGGGGTGAGGATTAAGTAGCCTCATTTTAGCTTTGACCTCAAGAGGTTTAGTACAAAAAGGAGTTTCATAAAAGCATAAAACCATAAAATCAGACATTACTATCTTTAATCTAACATGAAAGCTATTAAATGAGTATATATAGCTTTCACCTCACAGTTTAAGTATATTACTGTGTAATTACCATGGTATTAACTATCAACTACGTTTTTAAGTAGTAGTAGAACTGAAGCCTGAAAAAGACAGGAAATTCACATGAGCACCACAATGTCTACTCCACCCCATGTGCTCTACCAAGGTTTTCCAGCACACAGCTTTGACCTACGACAGTAGGTCTGTTTGTAGTGGTAGCTCGGTTGCTTTGCCATAGAACAGGTCAACACTCAACAAAAAGGATGGAGGTTTGACGTTTTCCAAGAAGATGGACATGGTTTTACCACACCCGTAGATGGTTTTACTGCACGTGAAGACAAATGTACCGATACTGCCACCAGAGTTTTTATGCAGAAACCTGGGCGGTGGGCCTGTAAAGATGATTAGGGGCCATCTAATGGGTTTAATAGGGCCCCCCCCCCCACCTATATGGGGTCCACTCTACAAAACCACAGTTACAGACCCACAGGGAGGGAGGTTAAGAGAGAGGGGGGAGACAGTGAGAGAGAGAGAGAGAGAGAGAGAGAGAGAGAGAGCAGGGGAGAGAGAGAATGAAAGAGAGAGAGAGAGAGTTGGAGAGAGAGAGAGAGGGAGAGAGAGAGAGTTGGAGAGAGAGAGACAGAGAGAGACAGAGAGAGAGAGAGAGAGAGAGAGGGAGAGAGGGAGGGAGGGAGGGAGCATGGGGGAGCCAGAGAGAAAGGGAAAGATAGAGGGAGAGAGAGAGAGTTGGAGAGAGAGAGAGAGAGAGAGAGAGAGTTGGAGAGTGTGAGAGAAAGGGATAAAACGTGGCCACTAGGCCTTTGGGTCTGGCACAGTAGGGTTGAGGTTTTACAGGCAATTTACACCACTGAGAACCTTTCCTATTAATGGAATAGGAACTGAAGGAGTGAGTGTCTTTTGTGTTACATACAACTGTTACACATACTATGGTTTGTGACTCTCTCTCTAATTCTCTCTCGCTCCCTGTTCCTCTCACTATCGCTCTCTTTTTCTATCTCTCTCAACTGACTAGCTGTATCAGCAAAGACGAGAGGAATTCTCTAACTATTTAATTTACTTACTTCCCCTCCCTCCCTCCCCTGAGGGTCACAGTGATATACAGTATGGTTATGGGGAATTTCAAGCAGGCTAATAGCAGGACAAGGTTTTAAAGGAGCCGTACACACAGGGGGTCTCTTCACTACTCACTAATAGGTTGAAAACGTCCCACATGGCACACATAGGGCTCTGGTCAAAAGAAGTGCACTATATAGGGAATAGGGTGCCATAGGGCTCTGGTCAAAAGAAGTGCACTATATAGGGAATAGGGTGCCATAGAGCTCTGGTCCAAAGTAGTGCACTATATAGGGAATAGGGTGCCATAGGGCTCTGGTCCAAAGTAGTGCACTATATAGGGAAGAGGGTTCCATAGGGCTCTGCTCTGGTCAAAAGTAGTGCACTATATAGGGAATAGGGTTCCATAGAGCTCTGGTCCAAAGTAGTGCACTATATAGGGAATAGGGTGCCATAGAGCTCTGGTCCAAAGTAGTGCACTATATAGGGAATAGGGTGCCATAGGGCTCTGGTCCAAAGTAGTGCACTATATAGGGAAGAGGGTTGAATAGGGCTCTGGTCAAAAGTAGTGCACTATATAGGGAATAGGGTGCCATTTGGGACCCAGAGGTGGACAACGTTCCAGTTCCCAGATGATTTATGTGGATCCTTTTCTAAAGAAGACCTCACCGTACATAGACGTATCTCAGTGTCTATACTGTTACTGAAGGATCAGCTCACTAAGGATCATGGTCCAAACACACCAACACAGTGGTGAAGCGGACATGAGAAGGCCTCGTCCCCTGCAGGAGGCCGAATAGATTTCAACCACATAGCCTATCGCTATTCGCCCTCCTGTTATTAACCAGAAGGACAGTGACACAACTATCGACATAACACGGGAAATATGAACCAACTATCGACATAACACGGGAAATATGACCAAACTATCAACATAACACGGGAAATATGAACAAACTATCGACATAACACGGGAAATATGACCAAACTATCGACATAACACGGGAAATATGAACCAACTATCGACATAACACGGGAAATATGAACCAACTATCGACATAACACGGGAAATATGAACCAACTATCGACATCACACGGGAAATATGAACCAACTATCGACATAACACGGAAATATGACCAAACTATCGACATCACACGGGAAATATGACCAAACTATCGACATAACACGGGAAATATGAACCAACTATCGACATCACACGGGAAATATGAACCAACTATCGACATAACACGGAAATATGAACAAACTATCGACATAACACGGGAAATATGACCAAACTATCGACATAACACGGGAAATATGAACAAACTATCGACATAACACGGGAAATATGACCAAACTATCGACATAACACGGGAAATATGACCAAACTATCGACATAACACGGGAAATATGACCAAACTATCGACATAACACGGGAAATATGACCAAACTATCGACATAACACGGGAAATATGACCAAACTATCGACATAACACGGGAAATATGAACCAACTATCGACATAACACGGGAAATATGAACCAACTATCGACATCACACGGGAAATATGACCAAACTATCGACATAACACGGGAAATATGACCAAACTATCGACATAACACGGGAAATATGAACCAACTAACGACATAACACGGGAAATATGACCAAACTATCGACATAACACGGAAATATGACCAAACTATCGACATATCACGGGAAATATGACCAAACTATCGACATAGCACGGGAAATATGAACCAACTATCGACATCACACGGGAAATATGAACCAACTATCGACATCACACGGGAAATATGAACCAACTATCGACATCACACGGGAAATATGACCAAACTATCGACATAACACGGGAAATATGACCAAACTATCGACATAACACGGGAAATATGAACCAACTATCGACATCACACGGGAAATATGACCAAACTATCGACATAACACGGGAAATATGACCAAACTATCGACATAACACGGAAATATGACCAAACTATCGACATATCACGGGAAATATGACCAAACTATCGACATAGCACGGGAAATATGAACCAACTATCGACATCACACGGGAAATATGAACCAACTATCGACATCACACGGGAAATATGAACCAACTATCGACATCACACGGGAAATATGACCAAACTATCGACATCACACGGGAAATATGACCAAACTATCGACATCACTGGGGCCGAGCTCCCTGTCATCGTGGACTTTAATTGAACCTTTATTTAACTAGGCAAGTCAATATCAAGTGGTGTCAGAGGTTGACCCTCAAAATAGTCAAAGACTCCAGCCACCCAAGTCACAGACTGTTCTCTCTGCTACCTCACGACAAGCGGTACCGATGCACCACATTTTTTACCAACAGGACCCTGAACAGCTTCCAAGCCATAAGACCGTTAAATAGTTAGTTCAATAGTTAAGCAAACAGCTACCCGGACTTTCTGCAAGGACCTTTTTTGCACTAACTCTTTTGACTCGTCACATACGCTGCTGCTACTGTTTACTATCTGTCATGTTATTCCTAGTTATATGTACATATCTACCTCAGTTACCTTCGTACCCCTGCACATTGACTCAGTACTGGTACCCCTTTTCCAACAATGCAGAGATAAAGATTTTAAAAAAAAATCTCTAAACAAATAGAAAAAAAAGGAGATGATCTAACAGAACTTTCATCACGTTTCACATCTTGGCTACGTCCCAAACGGCAGCCTATTCCCTATATAGTGCACTTCGTTTGATATGCAGCCCTTGTATCTGAACCCCTCATCTTATAAGACTAACTAAACCCAGAACAAATATCAAAAGATTCTCCTCCAGCCATCCAGCCATCCCCAACAACATGGGATAATCTTGTCTGGACAGAAAAACCCTTATGTCACCCTTACACCAACCGTATACATGGGGCGGATTGGCCATAGGGCATTTCCGAGCAAATGCCAGATGGGCTGGTCCATTTTTAACTCAGTGGGTTGGTCTAAATTGGGGCTTTGGTGCAAAAGTATTATTATATGGATAATAATGGGGGGGGGGGCACAAGAGTAAAAAATGGTCCGGGATGATTTCTGGTCCCAGTCCATCCCTTACATCACCTTTATGTTACCCTTATGTCACCCTTATGTCACCCTTATGTCACCCCTCTGTCCTTCTGTTACCGAGTCAACGGACAGGAAGCAGCGCCTTCCAAAGTAGCAAATAACAATAATAAAGTAACAGATTGTTTCACGATCTGACAAGAATGGGAGCTTCTGAAGCCTTTCTAGTCTGGCATATAAAGGCTTCGTAGAAAGACAACTAGAAGGAGGAATTTAATATGCAATCTCACTGAAATGATGATAAAGATCCGCAAGGTTCTCAGAGAGTTGGATTCATTGAAAGAATAGGCCTAATGTGTTTGGTCCCAAAGTCTCACTCAAAGAAGAATCTAGAGGAAACGGAAGGAAAACTCCCCCATTCACATCGACGGGGCTGTAGGGGGGAGTGGGTCAAGGGCTTCAAGTTCCTCAGTGTCAACATCACTAAGGATCTATCGTAGTCAAAACACGACAACGCCTCTTTCCCATCAGGAGGATGAAAAGATTTGGCATGGGCCCTCAGATCCTCAAGAAGTTCTACAGCTACACCATCGAGAGCATCTTGACTGGTTGCATCACCGCCTGGTAACGCAAGCATCCGACCGCAAGATGCTACAGAGGGTAGTGTGGACAGCCCAGTACATCACTGGCCATCCAGGACCTCTATACCAGGCGGTGTAAGAGGAAGGCCCTAAAAATTGTCAAAGACTCCAGCCACACAAGTCACAGACTGTTCTCTCTGCCACCGATGCACCAACAGGACCCTAAACAACTTCTACCCCCAAGCCATAAGACTGCTAAAAAGTTACTTAATTAACCAAATAGCTTCCTGCATTGACCATTTTTTTTCCACAAACTTTTTTTTGGACTCGTCACATACGCTGCTTCTACTGTTTACT
>NC_042987.1:39906597-39909097 GCF_901001165.1 Salmo trutta | reverse complement strand
TGCTAAACCAGACTTGATTAAGGGGAGGGGAGTCTATGCTTGGTTTTTTAATCTAATGAAATGAAGAAAAAAAAGAGGTATGTTTCTAAATGTGAGATTTTCTGGCACAAAAGGCACATCTCTCCTTCCATGGGCACTGTGAGTCATAGCTGGATAGGCTGCGCTTCCATTCTCAAAATCAAAACCATTATCAACTGCGTTACAGACGAGATTCTGATTTTCCTGGGTCTGAAAACTTTCCATTAGCGCTGCATGAAATTGACACTTTTGCGCTTGTTTTGAAGGAATTATACATTTCTCTAAGTTTTTTTTTTCGCCATCTAGAAGTCATATTCCTATTAACTTCCAGTGTAGTGAGAGAAACTTTATCACGGTGCCAAATGTTACAACACTTGAACGACAAGTATTATAGCTTATATACACAATATAGCTTATATACACATGAAAACATGAAATGACCCCGGGAATCGATAGAACATCGCACAGAGATGAAAAAAACAAACAAAAAAAACAATATAACATTAAAAATGGGTTAATCTTTCCTTTAAAAGGACACATCAAATATTTACAGCCCTCCCACCTCAGCACAAGCGAGCTGATGTTAGACAGGTACATTGCCGAACCTGGCGTCAGGGCTGGAAGATGACAGTGCGCTAGTTTTTACATGACGAAATTGAAAACTAACGTGCGTTTTAACACTTGCACGTGCTTAACACCAGCCCGAAAATAGAGCCTTCAGTCTCACTTTATGTCCAATTCCCATAGCTTTCTTACTGCTTTTGTGTGGAGTTTAATGGATTTTTTGGAATGACTGGACAATTTATTTCTCTCTGAGGACAACAATAAGAGTCCTACAGTACTCACTGTACTTTAACTCACACATAACTAATACAACTCACGTTTTGAGATAACTTCACTGAAAGTTAAAAAAAATATATATTTTGTTAAAATCTCTCTCCCCTCTAGAAGATGCCCCATAAAATCCCCAAAGTCTCCAGCTCCGTCTGTATATTGTCCCGAGTACTGAGCTACTGGTTGTGGAAGAAAAAGAGAATCATGCTGAACCAAAGGCCTCTTTGTGAGCTGGAGAATGCCTTGCTGCATTACTGCATACCTCCAAGACTCATATATTCCAGATGTGCTGAATTGGCCAGGAATTGCCTCCCCCCTCTTCTCCCCTCTTCCCTCTATCCCTCCCTCCACCAACCCCCTTTCCTTCCAAACCACATCCTCACAGAAGCGCAAAAAAAAAACAAAAAAACAGTCAATATCCCAAAACCCTTTAGCAGCACTACATAAGTATGCTACATCTTTAAAACAAAAGAAAAAAGCATTGCATCCTTCAGAGGTGGTGGTAGAATGCTATGTGTGACAAGTTTGAGACATCTTTCCTCCCGCACCACCGTGCCGATTATAAACCATATTCTATATAATGAAAAAAGGGGCAGAAACTCCTACAGAAGGAAAAGGGATTTGACTATAGTTAAATGTTACCAGTCCCAGTCACTCATAGGCACGTTGTCTATCTAAACTGGATATGTTAGAAGTAAACTAACAATCCTCTTCAAATATGAATGACAGTCCTCTACTGCCAGGGCCCTGTGATATACATGACAGTCCTCTACTGTCTGTCTGCAGTCTGGGCCCTGTGATATACATGACAGTCCTCTACTGCCTGTCTGCTGTCTGGGCCTTGTGATATACATGACAGTCCTCTGCTGCCTGTCTGCTGTCTGGGCCCTGTGATATACATGACAGTCCTCTACTGCCTGTCTGCTGTCTGGGCCCTGTGATATGCATGACAGTCCTCTGCTGCCTGCCTGTCTGCTGTCAGGGCCCTGTGATATACATGACAGTCCTCTGCTGCCTGTCTGCTGTCTGGGCCCTGTGAAATATATGACAGTCCTCTACTGCCTGTCTGCTGTCTGGGCCCTGTGATATACATGACAGTCCTCTGCTGCCTGTCTGCTGTCTGGGCCCTGTGATATACATGACAGTCCTCTGCTGCCTGTCTGCTGTCAGGGCCCTGTGATATACATGACAGTCCTCTGATGCCTGCCTGTCTGCTGTCAGGGCCCTGTGATATACATGACAGTCCTCTGCTGCCTGTCTGCTGTCAGGGCCCTGTGATATACATGACAGTCCTCTGCTGCCTGTCTGCTGTCTGGCCCCTGTGATATACATGACAGTCCTCTGCTGCCTGCCTGTCTGCTGTCAGGGCCCTGTGATATACATGACAGTCCTCTGCTGCCTGTCTGCTGTCGGGGCCCTGTGATATACATGACAGTCCTCTGCTGCCTGTCTGCTGTCTGGCCCCTGTGATATACATGACAGTCCTCTGCTGCCTGCCTGTCTGCTGTCAGGGCCCTGTGATATACATGACAGTCCTCTGCTGCCTGTCTGCTGTCGGGGCCCTGTGATATACATGACAGTCCTCTGCTGCCTGTCTGCTGTCGGGGCCCTGTGATATACATGATAGTCCTCTGCTGCCTGCCTGTCT